>NC_037331.1:69908847-70076906 GCF_002263795.3 Bos taurus
CGGAGAGGGTGGGGCTGCCTGTGTCTCCCACCTTTGCAGCCCTGTGTTTCATAGACGACAGACGCGGCCAGCGTTCACTCCTGTACAAGGGAAATAGGAAGGAGCCAAGCCCTCCTCTCTGGGCCCCATTACCTCATGTTTAAGGGAAGGGGTTGGACCGAATGAGCTCAAAGGTCCCTTTCAGCTTCAACGCCGTGTTCCCTCACCTTTTCTGTTTTCTCACTCCTGCTTCACTCTCACACATTTCTCTGTAGCCAACACTGTTCCAAAAACTTTCTTTTCCTTACCTCTCTTACAAGCTTCAGGCATTGACCAGAGTTCCAGCAGTTTCTGACTTCTGATGTTGGCAGCTTATTACATTTAGACCTTGAGGGAGGATAGATAAATAAAACAGTTGCTTGGTGGGCCAGAGTCATATATGCTAAAATCTTCATATTAGTATATAATCAAGTACCAGAGAAAACATCTGTGAAATTTAGATTTTGAACACTAGTTCCGAAAATGCAGCAGACTGTGATTATCACATCAAGCCTCCTTCTCTGTGAAGCCACATAAAGCTGCTTTCAAAGACAATGGCTACCAAGTTGTGCATGGTTTGGAGACTGGCAGCTGGCCAGGGAATGGCTCCCTCCCCACAACTTACAGAACCCAGTGTAACTGCATATGTGTTACTACAGAAATGAGTCAATCTTCTATTGCTGGGCCAGGCCCGCTTCTTATTTACATCTTGAAAAATAAAGAAAAAGAAAAGTAGAGTATTAGTCAGGGAAACTATTATTTTACCAAGCCATTTCAGCCACTGAGGATTTTTGTTTTTCCAGAGACATGAAAGATGATGGTATTTGGAGATAGATCAGAAAAGAATTATCCAAATATTTGTCAAGTGTCCCCCTTATTTTTCAGATTATAAATGAAGTAGAGGGGTAACATAAACAGGAATAGCAGCCTTCTGATACTGTCATCACTAGATGAACCAGTTAGAATGCTTTTGTCTACAGGGAATGGAAAATCCATTTATATTTGGCTTTAACAATATATTTATTTAACACAAAAAATAATTTTAATGTAAAAATTCTTTGGGTTCAGAAGCTCAATTGTGTCATCAGGGACATAGTTTTCTATCTTTCTACTCTTATTTTCTTAAGCCAACTGTCCTCAAGGTTCCAAATGGCTGCCATTGTGCCAGCCAGCACCCTGTGATGTCAGTATCGATGCCACAAAAAGGAATGTCTCTTTCTGTCTTAGCTTCCATCTGAAGAGAGAGGAAAAAACCCTCCAAGAAGCCTCACCACTGACCCCTCCCCCACCATTTTCTTTGGTCATAATGGTGTTATAGACACACACCTTCCTCGATCCTTTACTAAGTAAGGGAATGAGACTACCATGATTGGCTTAGGCCTGTGCCATCTAGTAGAGATATGTAAGCCACATATATATATAATTTTAAATTTTCTAGCAGTCACATTAAAAGGGAAACAAGTGACATTAGTTCTAATAATATATTTTATTGACCCCAATGTATCTAAAATATTATTTCAACATACAACTAATACAAGAAATGAATCATGTTTCATTTTATACTCTTTTTTTAATATTGATTTTTTGTAATCTAGTGTATATTTTACACTCACAGCATATCTCAATTTGGATTGGCCACATTTTGAGGGAGCAAGAGCCATATATGGGCAGTGAGGGTCTAGATTGAACAAGATTTATTGTCAGGGTTCTAGAAAGGAGTTTAACCTCCCCTGACATCATGGTCCCTCAGAGGAGGAGCTGTTTTCCTTCGTCTTCCTTGCTGTACCTCTTCCCATGATCCCTTGTTTGGAGAAAGTTACTCCCACCTACTCAGTCACCAAGAGAAACATGGAATTCATTCATCATTCTGGGCTCTTGTCCTTCCCTTATTCCTTTGACAAAACCACTCAGTAAGTTCTGGCAGTTCTGCTTCATCCACATCTCTTGAGCATACCTTCTCTTCTCTGTCTCCTCTGCTGTGGCCATGATTCAGAACCTTCTACCAGAATCCTGCCTGCATCAGATCATGCCATTGACTTCTGTAAGGCTCCTCAGTGGTCCTCCAAGCTTTTAGGACACAGTTCAGACCCTGTGGCATAGCACATATCAGCACACGTGGCCTCATTCTCACAAGTTCTCTCCACTCGGGCCATGGAGTGCTGGACTTCTTGGAATGTCTTTGATCTGTTGTGCTGCTTTCATCCTGTTTTTACATGGGATTCCCTGTCTTTGGATCACCCTCACCCTCTCCCTTCTCCTCCTTCCCCTCCTCTTCCAGGGTCCTCTTCTTGGGAGCCTTCTCTACCCGGGTAGGATTAAGCACCATAAAGCCACGCTCATCCTCTGCTCTGCTGCTGCTGCTAAGTCGCTTCAGTCGAGTCCGACTCTGTGCAACCCCATAGATGGCAGCCCACCAGGCTCCTCCATCCCTGGGATCCTCCAGGCAAGAACACTGGAGTGAGTTGCCATTTCCTTCTCCAATGCATGAAAGTGAAAAGTGAAAGTGAAGTCACTCAGTCGTGTCCGACTCTTAGTGCCCCCATGGACTGTAGCCCACCAGGCTCCTCCATCCAGGGGATTTCCCAGGCAAGAGTACTGGAGTGGGGTGCCATTGCCTTCTCCATCCTCTGCTCTAGCACACATCAAACTAACTGCACTGTCTGTATCCTTTCTCCATTAGACAGTGAGCTCCTTGAGTGCAGTGGATGTGCTTTGATTTCTGCAACCCTACTGCAAAGCACATGATGCCCACCTGGCAGGCAGGGGATGGCAAAGTAAAGCCTCCACACCTATTGAATGGATGGATGGATGAATAGAGGAATTCTATTCTCCTCCCAGTCTTTCCTCACCCATGATTGGAGAGCAGCCCTTTCCAGCTTCCTCTTTGGGAATTGTATCAGTTTCCAAAGGATGCCATAACAAAGTACCACAAACTGAGTGGCTTAAACATAAATACATTTTGTTTAAATAATATAAACAATGTTGTTTATATTATTTGTTTATATGATTTTGTATTATTTGTTTATATGATTTTGTATTATTTGTTTATATAAATAAACAGACAATATAAATGTATTGTCTTCCAGTACTGGAGGCTGGAAGTCAAACTTTTGGCATGGTTGGTTCCTCCTGTGGGCTGTGAGGGACAATGTGTTCCATGCCTCTTTCCTCACTTCTGGTAGCCTTGGGCACCACTGCTTGGCTTGTAGATGGCGACCTTCTCCCAGTGTCTTCATATCATCTTCCCACTGTAAAGGTCTGTGGTTCCCAAACTTGCCTTCTTATAAGTTCAGTTCAGTTCAGTCACTCAGTCGTGTCCAGCTCTTTGCGACCCCATGGACTGCAGCACGCCAGGCTTCCCTGTCCATCACCAACTCCCATAACTTGCTCAAACTCATGTCCATAGAGTTGGTGATACCATCCAACTATCTCACCCTCTGTTGTCCCCTTCTCCTTCTGCCTTCAATCTTTCCCAGCATCAGGGTCTTTTCCAATGAGTAAGTTCTTATAAGGACACCAGGCAAATTGGATTAGGGCCTTGTATTAGCTTGATCATCTGCAAAGAACTTATTTGTAAATAAAGTCACATTCGCAGGGACTGGAGGTTAGGATTTCAACATCTTTTGGCAGGGCGAAATTTAACCTATAATAAGATTCACAGGTGAAGGCAGGTGTATTTATTTTCAATTGTTGTGCAACAGATTACCACAAATTTAGCAATTTAAAACCATTCATACTTATTATCTCTCAGTTTTCATTGGCCAGGAGTCCAGGCACAGTTTACCTGGTCTCCCTGCTTGTTCTCAGAAGGCTCTACTGAAAGTGTTGGCAGAATGCATTCTCATTTGGATGACTCAGGGAAACAATCTGCTGCAAGCTCATTCAGGTTGTTGGCACAACTCACTTACTTGTGGCTGCAGGACTGAGGGCCCTGACTCCTTACTGGCTGTCAGCTGCAGGCTGCCTGCAGTTCCCTGCCCAGGGTCCATAAGGCAGTTCCCAATGGGGACGTTTGCTGCTTCAAGGCTGGCAGGAGAGTCTCTCTTTGACTCCAGATGGAGTTACTAGCTTTCTTAGGCCCTCTTTCTTACTCTTTCTCCTTCTCTCTCCAATCATGAGAGGGACATATTCTATTGCCCTATTCTGTTGGTCATAAGCATGTCACAGGTGCCTCCCATTCTCAAGAGGAGGGGATTATACAGGGTGGTGACTAATTGGGATATGTCTTATGTTAGGGTATGTCTGCCACGATTGGTATGATTGTTTCTTAGTCTCCCCAACTTGCCCATAGCAGCTTTACTCTATTTCAGTCTTTCAGGTTCTAGAAAATCTAAGGAATCAGAGGAGGAAGAGGAGTCATGTTCAAGAGAATCTAGTGGCCCCAAAGGAGAACATAATGTAAAAAAATTAAGCTTTTGTTGAATTGATTTTAATTTAATATTAAATAATATAAAGTATTTAAATGCATTCAAATTGTATTATTAAAGAGCATTATCTGATACTGAAATAATAATACAGACATATAGTTATACAGACAGCAAGGAGATCCAACCAGTCAATCCTAAAGGAACTCAACCCTGAATATTCATTGGAAGGACTGATGCTGAAGCTGAAGCTCCAGTACTTTGGCCACCTGATGTGGAGAGCTGACTCATTGGAAAAGATCCTGATGCTGGGAAAGATTAAAGGCAGGAGGAGAAGGAAGTGACAGAGGATGAGATGGTTGGATGGCCTCACCGACTCAATGGACATGAGTTTGAGCAAACTCTGGGAGATGGTGAAGGACAGGAAAGCCTGGTGTGCTGGAGTCCATGGGGTCACAGAGTCGGACATGACTTAGCAACTGAACAACAACAACAAATACAGACATAATAATGATAACAGCTGATATTGAGGGCTGACCATGTGCCAAGCAGCATTCCAACACAATTTAGCACATGATACTCAATTCATCCTCACAATTGACCTATTATTCCCATTTTACAGATGGTGATACTGACATATAAAGGGGCCAATGAAAAGCCCTAAAGTCACATTACAGTAACAACTAGTAGATGTTAGGTTCAAATAACTGGCCCCTAAAGTCTGCTTGATGGCACAGCCCGCATTGCTAACTATTAAGCTTGACTTGCTGCCTCTGGAATGGTGTTTCTCAAAGCAAGTGATGTGAACCTGCCAACATTTGCCTTTGTGATTCCCATTCTCAGTCTTATACCTGATCTAGTCTTCATGAATGATTAACTCATTCAATCAAACTATAGAAAAAATTGTGTCATCAGGGACAATGTACAAACATCTTACAAGGCAAAAGGGCCTTGTTTGTACTGAGATATTTCTCCACTGGTCTTAGAGAGATTCAAATGGTTCTTCTACAGTGGGACATCTTTAGTTTTAAAGATGCCTTGTTTGCCTCTGTCCACTCAAATTGGGAAATATTTAGAGTATTGTCAGTCATACCACTTAGGAATCTAAATGTCTGTGAACAATAAGAATATTTTATTTCATTTTAGAAAAATGAAGATAAGAAGCAAAAATCGGAAGGTATAATTTCCACAAGGATGTTTGTGGACACTGGAATTTTGGGGAGTGCTTTGTATTTGTGATGTGTATGTGATGATCACATAGGTGGCTGAAGATTCATTGATATCCAGAAGATAAACCACAAGAAAAGCAACCAGGAACAACTCCACGCTGGCTGACTTTTCCCAGATCCTTGTGTTTTACCTGGAAATTTGTGCTTTGACTCAGATCCTAGCTCTGAGTGTGAAATCTCACAACAAAAGGAATTAATCATTAAAGTTCTATGGGGAATTCTGGTCTTTTAAAAATCACTTGCATACCATTTCTCTGGGTGACATTTTCTGATCGACAAAGCTTGAGTCATGGGTCTGTTAACTTTTTACATATTGTGGCTACAATGATATAATTCAGGATCTTCTTAAGGATGTGACAAATTTTTTGCTATCTAGTGACTAAGGACTTTCTATTTTCAATCTGATGAGGTGTCATTTGGAGCGCTATGAACTTTACATACCCATTTATACATCCCCTGATGATTAAAATGGAGCTAGATAACTTAATTAACAAAAAGAAAAAATAAAATTATTATGGTGTTTATGCAACATTGAAAAAGCTACTTCTTGATGCTGAAAGGCACAAATGTAATCATCAGGCATTTGGGCAATGTCTAAAAATTAATTTCATTGTTGTCTTCATCTCCCAATCAAAATGGTATTACGTTTCCTTTCTCCTTCTCTGCCCATTCAGCATTTAGAAGAGAAAGGAAGTAGTTTTCAGCTTTTAGCTGCCATTTTCCAAGTGCATGTGGTCCTGAGCATGCTCACCTAAAATCTGTTTCTCTCTACCCCTCACTTCCACTCCATATTTTTTTTCTCTTTATGTACTTTAAAAAGTTTACCATAACTTTTTTACCATAAACAAAAACATTTAAGAAGTTTACCATAACTTTTTTACCATAAACATAACTGAATCTTCGTAAATCTGGAGGATAAGACACAAGAAAAATATAGAGGAATTAATCAAAACACAAGGATGATTTTTTTTCCCTCTTCTGAATGTCAGCTTTGAAAAACTCTTACTGCTAAAGGCCGGAATAAATGTTAATGATTCAAAACAAAGAAGAAGGTTGTATTTGTAGCTGTACTGTGAAAAAACACTTGTTAGCTTGAGTGATATCCTTGAATTGTTACAGTTTTCTTCTCTAAAAATGCAAGTATCTTTTCTTTTTCTGTTAATTTTTAAAAAATAAATTTATCTCATTTATTTTTGGTTGTGCTGGGTCTTCATTGCTGCACACAGGCTTTCTCTCTAGTTGTGGCTATCAGGGGCTACTCTTCATTGCAGTGAACATGCTTCTCACTGCTGTGGCTTCTCTTGTGGAACACAGGCTCTAGGCACATGGGCTTCAGTAGTTGCAGCACTCAGGCTCAGTAGTTGTGGTTTAAGGGCTCAAGAGTACAGGGTCAGTAGTTGTGAGGCGAGGGTTCAGTTGCTCCATGGTGTGTGGAATCTTCCCAGGCCAGGAACTGAATATGTGTCCCCTGCATAGCTTACTAGTCCCAGAACTTCTGATTTAGTAGGTCTATAGTGGGACTTGAGCATATTGAAAAGCAGAGACATTTCTTTGCCAACAAAGGTCCATCTAGTCAAGGCTATGGTTTTTCCAGTGGTATGGATGTGACAGTTGGACTGTGAAGAAAGCTGAGTGCCGAAGAATTGATGCTTTTGAACTGTGGTGTTGGAGAAGACTCTTGAGAGTCCCATGGACTGCAAGAAGATCCAACCAGTCCATTCTGAAGGAGATCAGTCCTGGGTGTTCTTTGGAAGGGATGATGCTAAAGCTGAAGCTCCAGTACTTTGGCCACCTCATGCGAAGAGTTGACTCATTGGAAAAGACTCTGATGCTGGGAGGGATTGGGGGCAGGAGGAAAAGGGGACAACAGAGGATGAGATGGCTGGATGGCAATACCAACTCAATGGACGTGAGTTTGAGTGAACTCTGGGAGATGGTAATGGACAGGGAGGCCTGGCGTGCTGCGATTCATGGGGTCGCAAAGAGTTGGACATGACTGAGAGACTGAACTGAACTGAACTGAGTGGGACTTGAGATTCTGAATTTCTAATAATACAGAATGATAAAGCTCCAGATGATACAAAAGAACATAAAGGAAAAGGTTATGAGTCACTTAGAATACTCCCTAGAGATAAACCTTGCTAACTTTGGTTTGATATATGCTCTTTGATACACTCCTGGGGCAGACACTGCCAGGTATACCTGGTCTGTCCCCTTTACCGCATTCAAAACAACAAAAACGTCCAACTGAAAATCAAACTGCATAGGCTCCCTTGCAGCTAGTCATGTCACAACAGTTATGAATACAATTTTGGCCAATAAAATCTAAGTAGAAGTGTACATGGCAAGGGCCTTCTGGAAACACTATCATCTTCTTAATTAAAAAAAAAAAAGGTTCATCTGGCCTGTGTCTTTTGTACTTTGTCTTTTCTTTCTTCATGTTGCCCGGAGCTTAGATATGAAGTCTGGAAGGACAGCTGTCATCTTGTGACCGTATGTGGAGGATGGTTTTCTGGGGAGATAGAAGGTGGTTGATTCTTTGAGCAGCTGCACCAGCTCTGTACTGCCTACTCATCAATACTTTCTACATTTGTTTCATGTCTATGTAGTTTTCCACTGTTTGGATTTACTATAATTGAATTTTTAAAAGGAATCCTTCATTGATAGACATTCAAGTCCTAATTTTTCCTTGTACCTATGAAAAAGAGCACAATTCCTGAGGTTTGTTCTCAGAAGAGGAAGACTTGGTCATCTTCTCCCCACTCTGCTCACAAGGATGGTCTCATTGTGCTCCCTCCCTGTCCCAGGAAGATCAACTATAGAAACAGGGAAATATGCACCTGTCGTATACGGTCCTGCATTTCTGGCTTGAGTAAGGAAATCCCAATGATTTACTCTATCTAAAAATTGTTATATACCTGAGTTAGGAAGATGGGGAGGAGGGAAAAATGATAAAATCTGGGTCATTTTAAGCAACAGTGTATATGGCCCTTGTAAGTTCAGTCCAAACAAGTTTAGTCCCTTTTCACAATCTGGTATAAACTGGTGAGAAAGATAGGCCTTCTGGCAACATATGATCTTATCTCTCACAGGAATAAATGCTTGTACAATGAGACATCCATCCATCCCCCAAACTAATTTTCAGAGATAGTTTAGTCTAAACCAATATAGAAAGGAATTGAAATTTAAAAACTCTCCAATAAAATAATATTACTTAAAACGAATCCAGTTTCCCTCACTAAACACACTACTTAATCAAACTGCATTCAAAGGTAATGACAATCTCACGGACTGTTGTTTTAAAACAATGGGTGGGTTTTGCTTTCCGTTTGGATAAAGGGATCATTTTGGTAATTTTTGCCCAAACAAAGGAAGCGGGCTACAAAGGCAGATTGATATTTTCTTCAGAGAAAAGTTTTGTCAGCAATTAAATAGATAAAAAGAAATTTCTTCAGTTTCAAAACATTTTAAGCCCCACTGGACATCTCAGTAAATTTATAATCTTTCCTTTTTTGCTGAGGCTTCTATGAATTCAAAACAAACTTATATCCCACTATGAATAATCATATGACTCTTTATGACAGAAGGTTCTGTAGACTAGCCTTTAGCTACATGTAAGGAGATAAGACAGAGGAGCCTGGTGGGCTGCAGTCCATGAGGTCGCTAGAGTTGGACAGGACTGAGTGACTTCACTTTCACTTTTCACTTTCATGCATTGGAGAAGGAAATGGCAACCCACTCCAGTGTTCTTGCCTGGAGAATCCCAGGGTCGGGGGAGCCTGGTGGGATGCCGTCTATAGGGTCACACAGAGTCGGACACGACTGAAGTGACTTAGCAGCAGCAGCAAGGAGATAAGAATCACAAGCTGGAATCAAGATTGCCGGGAGAAATATCAATAACCTCAGATATGCAGATGACACCACCCTTGTGGCAGAAAGTGAAGAGGAACTAAAAACCCTCTTGATGAAAGTGAAGGAGGAGAGTGAAAAAGTAGGCTTAAGGCTCAACATTCAGAAAATGAAGATCATGGCATCTGGTCCCATCACTTCATGGGAAATAGATGGGGAAACAGTGGAAACAGTGTCAGACTTTATTTTGGGGGGTTCCAAAATCACTGCAGATGGTGACTGCAGCCATGAGATTAAAAGACGCTTACTCCTTGGAAGAAAAGTTATGACCAACCTAGACAGCATATTCAAAAGCAGAGACATTACTTTGCCAATAAAGGTCCGTCTAGTCAAGGCTATGGTTTTTCCAGTGGTCATGTATGGATGTGAGAGTTGGACTGTGAAGAAAACTGAGTGCCGAAGAATTGATGCTTTTGAACTGTGGTGTTGGAGAAGACTCTTGAGAGTCCCTTGGACTGCAAGGAGGTCCAACCAATCCATTCTGAAGGAGATCAGTTATGGGTGTTCTTTGGAAGGAATGATGCTGAAGCTGAAACTCCAGTACTTTGGCCACCTCATTCGAAGAGTTGACTCATTGGAAAAGACTCTGATGCTGGGAGGGATTGGGGGCAGGAGGAGAAAGCGATGACAGAGGATGAGATGGCTGGATGGCATCACAGACTCGATGGACGTGAGTTTGAGTGAACTCTGGGAGTTGGTGATGGACAGGGAGGCCTGGCGTGCTTCGATTCATGGGGTCGCACAGAGTTGGACATGACTGAGCTACTGAACTGAACTGAACTGAACTGAAGGAAATATTTTGAAATTTTCAAATGGGCAAAAGCCTGGCTGGATATCCTTTCAAAGGAACATTTAAATCTCCGGGATTATCTCATCTTATAGGAATGTATACTCCTGTTTATCTTTGACTAGGCTTATTTTATAACTCCTTAAAAATTTATAGAAAACTGGTAGGAATGTAAATAATTCTTGTCCATAAAAATACAAATAGTTTGAAGAATGTATTTAATTGATTCTTGCTTTATGGATAGACTAAATTTTGCAAATTCATTTCAAATGTTTTTGTTGCATTTATATTTTGTAGTTCTTTGATTTCTCCTTTGAACTAGCTGTAATATCTTACTGATTCCCTCATAATTTATTTTTGACATGTGTTCATTTTATTTTTTTATGAGCATTATGACTTTACCATTTTTAGAAAATAATTTTTTATTTCATTTCAAAAATAAAATGTACTTTCAAATTATAAAAGTAATACACCACTTATTTATAAAAATTTGGATAATACAGAAAAGAATATTGAAAGAAATTAGAATCATCTGGAATCATACTATCCACATATAACCATGATTAACAGTTGAATTGTTTTCCTCTATACTTCCTTTCCGGAGAAGGCAATGGCACCCCACTCCAGTACTCTTGCCTGGAAAATCCCATGGACGGAGGACCCTGGTAGGCTGCAGTCCATGGGGTCGCTAAGAGTCGGACACGACTGAGCGACTTCATTTTCACTTTTCACTTTCATGCATTGGAGAAGGAAATGGCAACCCACTCTAGTGTTCTTGCCTGGAGAATCCCAGGGACGGGGGAGCCTGATGGGCTGCCGTCTAGAGGGTCGCACTGAGTCGGACACGACTGAAGTGACTTAGTAGTAGTAGTAGTAGTAGTAGTATACTTCCTTTCTTAAAAGTGAAAGTGAAAGTTGCTCAGTCGTGTCTGATTCTTTGTGACCCCATGGACTGTATGTAGCTCACCAGGCTTCTCTGTCCGTGGAATTCTCCAGGCAAGAATACTGGAGTGGGTAGCCATTCCCTTCTCCAAGGGGTCTTCCTGACCCAGGGATCAAAGTTGGGTCTCCTGCATTGCAGAGACAGAATCTTTACCATCTGAGCCACTGGAGAAGCCCTCCTTTTTTTAAGGGGTTTTTTAAACTAACTTTTAAAAGTTAGTTTTTTATCTATGTAACATAAATCAGCTTAAAAAGTCAAATAGTACTAAATGAAACACTACAGATTTCCTGTTCCATCTCTCCCCAGCCCACCAGTACCACTTCTCAGAGGAAATCACCTTCAACTCTTTTCGCTGCATCTCCAGGTGTTTGTCTCCATTTTAAGAAATAACATGCTCTGCCCTCTGTCTCTTTAATTTTCAGTTTTATATATTAACTGTCAACTTTAACATCTTGGTAAATGAGGACTGAGTTCTCTCTGTCTCCACTCTATTCTTACCCCTTCCCCTCTCCCTATCTCCCTTAATCAGTTATATCACAATTTTTAGTTAGGAAAATAAAGAGTGGGCATTTATATAATTTTACCTGTACCAATCTTATTTGCTTCTATGACTACTACCGTGACCCCTTTCTTGTTCATCCTTTGTTTGTACTGGAATTGAAAACTGCCTATTTTTTTAATCAGCCTGATTTTCTGTGTTTTTACATTCCACCCCCTCCCATCAATGTATAATTAATCAGTAGTCAATCTAAGAAAGAAATGGAAAATTTCATTTGCACCAACCTGAGGATTATAACCTGGGAGATAGTCTTTCAGAAAGCTCTGAGGACCGTTCTGCCTGTTAGAGGTCAAGGCACAGTTATATAAGTTTTTGAGACAAACGATTATATATCAACGTAACATATTGACAGTTTATATAGTCCAACAAAGCAGGGAGTGGGTTAGTGTGACCCATTACAGGAATGAGAAAGGAATGTTATCTGCTAAGGACTTACGTTGCTGGCGCCAGGAGAAAATTTTGTGTGTGTGTGTGTGCGTGTGTGCATTCCTTTGTCTTCTAAGGGGATCCAGTTAATGTGTAACACAAAAGAGGGTTAGAGGCTCAAATGGACAAAGACAGAACTTTATGTTTAAAAACTTTCTTTTCCTACCTAAAAAATTTTTATTTCATCAACTACACCCCCAATGCTCTGTCTCTACTGCATGCCTATCAACAATATTTTCTGTATACTCAATTATATCAATTAACTTTTCCCCCTGGGGTCTGTCTTTTAGAGCTCATGTATAAGGATTCTTTTTTAAAGCGTTATCTCTTTTTTAGAGATGGAGAACAGAAGCAAAAGAGGTCAAGTAACTTATCCAGTCACACAACTAATAAGTTGGGTTACAAGTCCAGAGTTTATGCTCTTAACTACACTCTGCTACACTATGTTACTATGTCATTCTCTTTCCAATACTTTCTACGTGGCCTGTACTGTCTTTCTGGGAACACTTAGGTCTTCTCTTCGGTTCTCAGCTCTCGCAATGATGAGCCTTGTTTGTATCTCATTTGTCATGCTAGGTTTTCAGTGGGTCATTACTACGTGGAGACATGTTTTTTTCAGTTCCAGAAAAAATTTCATTCATTATTATTAGCACTTTTATTATTGCTATTTGATAATTTTCTTTCCCCCATCTCTCTTATTACTGTTTGGCAACTTCTATTATGCAGATGTTAGAATTCCCAAATTGATATTTTCTTTTTTTCATCTCTTTATTTTCTTATTTCTTCTTCCCCATTTTTAAACTCTTGGACATTTTGTTTTATTTTCTTTTGTTATCTTTATCTTCTAATGTTCTGAACGAGTTTTAACTTGCTACCATATTCTTAATTGCCAAGAGGTCTTTCTTATTCTCCAATTATTCTCTTTATATCAAATTCTGTATCTCTCTTCCATATCTCTCAAAGGATATTAATTACTGATTAAAAAAATTTTTTTTGGTTCCTTTTATGTTCTCTGTTTCCTCTTTGTGCCTTTGTTTATTCATTTAATGTCCAGCTTTCATAGGCTTTCTTCTAGTATCCTATTGTCCTTTTGTATTTAAGACTGAGATGCTTAAAGCTCACTTAACGTTCCATAAATGGGCAAGAATTGGTGACTGGTAGGCATCACTATAGGATAACCAGGTGTGGAAACAGTCTTTTGGTGGGGAACCTTAAATATCATTATCACAAGATATTCCCCTAATGCCATTTGGGTCTCCAAGTGTAGAATCTTCCAGCCTCCTGCCTTTTTATTTCCAGTTGCAGGTTTTCTAAGATTTGGGTAGGGGATGAGGGCTGAGACCCTTCCACAGGGTCTATGGGCTCTCATTTAAGATCCCTGGTTTTAGCTCTGTACCTGCTCCCTATCCCAGCCCTCTTATAAGCCTGGTGTCCTCTGAATTGGGCTTTTCCATTTCCAACTCTCCAAAAATAAATCTCCTGGTACTTTTAGGAGGCTGTTTGGGAAACATGGTCATCTGGCTGTGTGGTCTGTCTGCGTCCAGACTGTAGACCAACATCTGTGTCAAGCTTCTTGCCTGACCCCTGCCTCCCCTGGCATCTGGCATCTCCCAGTACAGGGTCTCTGGAATGCCACGGAGTGATAAAATGCCTCACATTTTATTGGCCTTGGGTGGTAACTTCATTCTTTTCTGCCAGGTCAGTTCCATCTCCTCTCTCTGCTATCTACCCTGTCTCCTATCATCTTTCTGTCCTGTCGTCTTTCTTGGAGCTTCTTTATGAACATGGATTACTAATTTTTGATTTTCACTTAATTAATTTAGCAAAGTTTTAGGAGGGTGAATAGATAACTGTATGTGTTCTGCCTGCTGGGAATTCCCCTGTGCTTTCTTCATTTCCCTTTTTTGTTAAGGGTTGAACTGTATCCCCTCAAAATTCATATGTTGAAGTCTTGACCCTCAGTACCTCAGAATGTGATCTTATTTTTAAATAAGGTCATTGCAGACCTTATAATTAGTTAAGATGAGGTTATATTAGAGTAGGGTGGGTCCCCAATCCAATATAATTGGTGCCCTTATAAAAAAGGGGAAATGTGGAAACAGACACCATCAGGATGCTGTGTCAAGATGGAATTATACTGTTGAAAGCAATGAGGCCACCAAAAATAAGGAGAGAAGCCTGAAACAGACACTTCCCTGGCTCCTTCAGGAGGAGCTAACCTTGCCCAAACCTGATCTCACACCTCTAGCCTCCAGAACTGAGAGACAAGGAATTCCTGTTATTGAAGTTACCCAGCTGGTGGTGCTTTGTTATGGCAGCCCCCAGAAACTAAAACACTTTAAATATCTTATTTGATGTACGTATCTTCTTGGTCACCTCAAATCTTTTGTGGAAGGTGGGGAATAAATCAATAAAAGCAAGACTGAGGCTTTGATTATATCCAGCAGCAGCTTCTGTAACTGGCTGGAGAGCCTGCCAGGTAGGAGGTCAACTGTTCCTTAGCTTAGCACAGTTCCTGGAACTTAGTTTGTGTTCAATACATTTTAATTGTGGTTGTTGGTAGTAGTGTTGTTTTAATTAGATGTATTTGGTACACCTCTAATTTTAATCCTTTCTTTCTTTCTAAATTTAATTTAGAAAATTGTTATAACTTCCCTGAAGGGATTATTTCATTCAATGAATCTCTGTGACAAACAAGCTCTGGGCTAGATTCCTACCAATGGGAAAGGAAAGGCAACAAATATAAATCAGGTGTGGTTCTTTCTCTTAAAGGTCTAAAAAGTCACACTGACTTCTCATTGGTTTTGTTAAGGGCCTCTGCCTCATCCTGGGCCAACTGAGAAGTTTTGGGGAGGCGATACAAAACAGAAAACGAGTGCATGTTGCCATTTTTTCTGCTAAAGCATCCCTCAAAAGGAAAGGGTCTGGAATGCTTAGACATAGTCACACTAAAAATCCCGACATTAAAGCTACTGTACAGGGCCTAAAACTACAGTAGTTGGGACATTTCTACAGGCAATAATATTAGAGGCACAGGCTTTTCGGGGCAAAGGTTAGGAGCCGCCTTATGCAGCTTTGGGGAGAAGGCAATGGCACCCCACTCCAATACTCTTGCCTGGAAAATCCCATGGACGGAGGAGCCTGGTGGGCTGCAGTCCATGGGGTTGCTAGGAGTCAGACACGACTGAGCAAATTCACTTTCACTTTTCACTTTCATGCACTGGAGAAGGAAATGGCAGCCCACTCCAGTGTTCTTGCCTGGAGAATCCCAGGGAAGGGGGAGCCTGGTTGGCTGCCATCTATGGGGTCGCACAGAGTCGGACACGACTGAAGCGACTTAGCAGCAGTAGCAGCAGTATGCAGCTTTACTGCAATGGTGACCATCCTGGCTCAACTCTGTGGGTCTCCCCTGTGGGAGGCAGCTCCCATCCTTCTCCGAGCTGCGGAATTAGCCAGGCAGAATTTAGGTGGCAGGAATGTATCGTGTGCCGGTTGCGCTCCAGTCCTTTGCTGGGCAGCTGTGGCTACTTGCATAGGCCTGTGCTGTTTATAACTAACATATTTGCTTCAAAGAACCATCTCATTTTCTGACTCCAGCTGCCCACACTGGTCTGGCTGCTGCTGGAGTTTTCCAGCAGGCCAGCACGCTGCCACATCACTGCAGTGTCTGCCCTCATCCTCTGCAGTTCTGCTCTCCCAGTGTACCCAGAGTGCACCTCGGTCCATTCATTCATTTAACCACTGTGCAGTGAGCACCTACTTTGTGCCAGACACTGTTCAAGGCCCTGAAACTACGAAGACCAGTGAGGTGCAGTTCCTCCAGGAGTAACTTGCAGCCTGCGAGGGTAGGGCAAGGAAGGAGGTTTGGGGGTGGGGTGAGGGTGGGAAGAGTGAAGACTGGCAGATGATTTATTGTGCAGATTCTTAGCCATTGGTGTTGGTCTCTACTACCTCGTTCCTCCATTTTAAAACCAGACCCTTTGTGGACCCCTGCCGCCTGAGAGCTTCTTTTTGTCTCTCCACTCATTGTCAGGCTTTACTATGTGATGGCACCGAGTCAGTAAACACAGTGTGGCTTCTAGCCTAGACTAGGGCCATGCTGGTATGACCATGAGCCACTCATCTGCTCCTCTCCCCACCCAGGAAGCCAGCTCCTTTCCCCGGGTTTCGCTTACCTTTCCATTGCAGGTATGTGGTGTTTGACCAAACCTGTTTGACAAAACACCTGTTTGTCTCCATAGATGGTGCCTGGTCTGCCCTGGAAGTCTTGGTTTCATCCTGCTTTTCCTTCTTTCTAAATAAGAACCCAACCATTTCCAGCCAGACCAGTATGGTCTCTTCCCTCTCATGATCATTCATTTGGCTGTCATGGTTTTTCTTGTAACATCATTCATATTGGTGTTTGGTAGTGTTATTTTTGTTGTATCATAATTTGGCTTTTTATGTAGACCATGCATGGTTCTTGTTCTCAGACCTAATAATATTCACCACTCCCTCTTGTGGAATCTGCTAAGACTGGGATTAGAGTTTTTCTTTTTCTTTTTAATTAATTGTCTAATGTGCCAGCCCTGACCTGTGAGCCCACAGATCCACTCATTGCCCTTTCCTGCTCTGCATCACAGGAGGCTGAATTTCCCAGGATCCTTCGTCAGCTGGCTTCTGTCTGGGTTTGGTCAATGGAAGGCACCAATGGGAACTGGATGGTGGGAGAAAGGGAGAAGCCATGGTGTTTGTCCTGTCTTTCCCTGTATCCATAGGTTCTTCTCTGATGTTACCTATGGCAGCTCCTTCATGGCTCCAGTCCCCAGTGGACAGGCCCGTTGTAGTTCCAGCTTCCACAGGGTGATCCGGCTTCTGGATTCTGGCAATACCACCTTTTCTTTGTGACCCTCCATTCCAGGGATGGTAGTAACTTCCTGCTGCTGCTAATTTCTGAATTGCCTCAACACCTCCTAGTAGCTACCCTGTGTTTTTGTCTCTCAAGAAACTGAAATACTCAGAATGCTGTTTCTTGGTTGGACCATAGCTGATATAGCTATTCCTTCCTCTTTCTTTGCCCCCCTTCCTTCCTTTCCTTTTGGAAGTAGTAGAAATCATTAGGAGATTTTTTTTTTTTTTAATCTTGTGCCACAGATTGTCTTTCCAAGGCCAACTACTACTCTTCAAATCCTCCATCCTTGTTTGTCTCTCCCAACACCATCAGCAAAACATGAAGGAAATAGATGTCTATGAGCTGTTCTGGGAACCTGTCATTTTTATATTGCCTAGATAAGCACTTATACTTGACACTCTATAATCCAAATATACAAGTGAAATTTTTGGACACGATCCATTTGTAAATGATCAACTTGCTTGGATAACAACAATCCAAGTCTGCTTTTTTGGAGAACTGTTGATGATCAAAACTGGAAAGATTGTAGTGCTCTTCCTGGCTGGGTTCATTTCACCCGGGATTGACATTAAAGGAAGTATATTGTTCACAGTACGGATACAGGCTCTTCACTGCATCTATCTGTTGTGGATGAACTAGAGCATGAAAGTCAATGCAAAGGCAATATTATTTCTTCAAAGGTAACTATCCTTTGGAAATGGTACTTAATTTTTTTTAATGTCACTGAATTGCTACTGTTATCAGTAGCAAAGCCAACTTTTGAACCTCCTCTCTGTCATGATGGTAGCATTCCTGTGAAATGCCACCTCCTTGATTATACTGAGTTGTGGTGAGTTACATTGCATCACTCAAAGAAGAGGTAAGAAATGAAACAAACATTGCATATACCATCCTTCTATTCAGGTCCAAGAGTTGGTATTCTGTTTTCTTCTGAATACTGATTATTCCCCATCTCATGGGAATTTCTATGCCTGTCTTTGTAAAGAAATAAAGCAGCATAATGAGAAGGAAATGATAACTTGTAAATGTTGATCCCTTCATAGACATTAGGATGGATTATATTCTGACATATTTGTCATAAATACGGATATGGAAGACTGCCCATTGCAAAAGTCACCCATGTGTTTGCCAAAACAAATGTAAGCACTGTTTAACATTCTGTCTTTAGAAAGTACAGAAACATAGCAATTTTTAAAAATTGAGCTTTAAAGATTATAATCAAATACTCTGATTTATTCTGCCTATCCTGCCAAAAGGGAATCATTTCTTACACAGTTGTCTAGCATTTAGGGCTTGGAAGAGACATGACATGTACTGTGCTATGCTGAAGTAAGACCAAGGGGAGAGGATATAATGTTGGCTAGGGGTTTTAAATGAGAAGGCAATGGCACCCCACTCCAGTACTCTTGCCTGGAAAATCCCATGGACGGAGGAGCCTGGTAGGCTGCAGTCCATGGGGTCACGAAGAGTCGGACACGACTGAGCGACTTCACTTTCACTTCTCACTTTCATGCATTGGAGAAGGAAATGGCAACCCACTCCAGTGTTCTTGCCTGGAGAATCCCAGGGATGGGGGAGCCTGGTGGGCTGCCATCTATGGGGTCGCACAGAGTCAGACACGACTGAAGCAACTTAGCAGCAGCAGCAGCAGCAGCAGGGGTTTTATAAAAGAAATTGCGTAACTTGAAAAGTGAACCAGAAATCAGCACACCAACGTAATTTCATAATGATCACAGCAGGAATTTGGGGATAATTTTGCATAGATAACTTTCATACCTAATTTTCAGTGCTTCTGCACATGTGGTCCATATGTTTACCCCAAAGCGTTTTTGCCTTTAGCTGGAACATGCTCAGAGGGGACCTGTGACATTTTCACATTCACAAGCTAAAAGGATCTATATCTCTTCCTCAGTGTCCCTTTACTTCTGTGTCATTTTCTGTTCTGTTGCCATTTCACAGGAGTAGGTTGAAAGGTGCCCTTAAGGTGATCTTCTTGGCTCACAGTCAAGTGCAGAAAGCCAATGTAAAGACAGAGGCCAATTGTTGGAAAAGGTCACTGCTGCTTTCATCAGCTGAACCAGGGAACAGGTACCATATCAATGAAAAAAAAAAAAAGCCATGGGCAAAATCACCCCACTGCATCCTCAGTGCCATATTCTGGGCAGGCTGCAGACCAATCTTGCTTCTAATGAGAGATACTATTTGCTTCAGCTGGAGCAGGCTTTTTTTTTTTTTAAAGAAAAAACACGATAAAAATAGGTGGAACAGGAAGGCACACATGCCTTATGAAGGAAAGTATGCTAGTTGCTGAAATTTAGGGCTTCATTTTTAAAGACTAACATCTTAATGGAGATACTACTCTTAGAGAGGTAATGAAGTCAACTGCAGATCCTATGCATGCTGCCCTTGAGGGTGAACCATCCAAGAATAATGGGCTATGAGGTTGCTGAGCTTTGCTAAAGCTGTTCTAGACTTGTGCTATTAGTAGATGGCCCTAGATCCTAGCTGCAGTGCTCACTCTTATTCTTATCTGCATAGAGTCCCCTAGTGTAACTGAGATCACAAAGATGCCCACTGATACTTTTTTGATCAAGCAAGCTTCACTAAAGATCTTTGGAAGGACTTGTTGCTTAGGTTTTTTTCTGTTGGATTATAGATGTCACTGACAGGAAGTGTACATGAGCCAGAAAATTGGAGCCAAGCAGCAGATGTAATTTAAAACATTTGTAAAACAAACAAATCCACTGTATATGTATATATATGTGTGTGTGTGTGTTTAAATATGTAGAAAGAGTCCTCTAGATAGCTGGAGTTTGCAACTGAAAATGCTCTGTGTGTGAGATTGAGTGACTTGAATTTTCCAGTGTTAGAAAAGAAAACATACATATTTTGTAATAGCACAGACCCTTCACAGTACTAGCATAGCACTTGCTCATTGTTTTGGAAGAAAAGTGTTTATTATTAATAATTAGCTAGGTTAGATAATTTTGCTACCAGGGTTTTAGTCCTGGTTCTGCCACCAGGCAGCGGCTGGGTAACCTTGTTTAGATTACTTAACCTTTCTTGACTTCCATTTCCTGCTCTACAACGTGAGGGGATGAAAGTAGATCAGTGATTCTCAAAGTGTTGGCCCCAGCCCACTAGTGAACCATGGAATCAACCTCGTGGGTTATGATGAGCATTTTTAAAAAATTGAATAGCATAGAAAATATTAGGGTGCGTTATATGTCACATGACTAGTTTCCAGAAGCTTTTCACATAAATCTATGTTCATATAGTTATGTGTGTACAGCATTGCAAGGAGAACTTTTTTCTTACTATGAGGTGAAGTCAAAGAAGTTTGAAAACACTGAGACAGATTATCTCTAGGATTAAAACCTAAGATTCCCCAAAAGAGGCATTCCTGGTCGTACTAGGATGCATACCAGTATATGTCAAATACCTTGAGCTTGGCTGAGAAAATGGGACCGAAAGAGCTGTGTATCCCTCACTTTGTTCAGAATGAGCCTTTAGCCTGCCTAGAGGAGGGCTCTCCAGAGAGACTACACATTGGTGGCATCACAATTATTAGACAGGATCAGGGAGAAAAGCGACCATTGGTCCAATGCTTCCAGATTGTGTTGTGGGGATATTATTGAGATCCCAGTAACAAATGCCTCTAGCCCTTCTCATGCCTCTTTTCCTTCCCTCTCTCCTTTTGGAAGAGTGCGCAGGAGGGAGAACAGATCAAGGGTATTTTTAGATGGTCTCAGGCACAAGAGGAAAACACTGTTCCATTTTCCTCTCTCATTCTTATGGAATGCCCGAGATAGAAGACCAGCTCTAAAACAGTGAGAGGTCACGGAATAGCTGACAACCTGCAGAGCACACAGTTGAAAATCATGTCTTATCTCTAAAAAAATCTTTCTCACGCAAAATGTTGACCAGGTTCTGTTTATTCTGGAAGAGATTCAGTCTTTACAGGAAAACTCTCACTATTGTTAACAAGATACATCTTGCAGTTGAACTAAGCAATGAAACATACTGTTGTTGACAAATTACTCTCCTATTTCGTGATAGAAGTGTAGATCCAGGAGGAGGGAAGATGAGTGTCCTCTCTGGCCTAATTTGTCCCTGGAACTTTATAAAAATACATAGTTGGCATTATCCTATCTTTCTATGACTTCTCCAGAGACGGGGTGCCTTTTTCTAATTCATACGAGGGTGTCTTATGGGCTAGCAGTGATCCTGGATGTGAATTATTGATCTCAAAGCACTCTGATAGGTGTTCTAGGGAGATGTGTGAAAGTGTTACTGAAACATAAAGGAGAAAGCAACTGAGTGGTGCCTGGTAATTCAGAAGAAAGTTGGAATTCCAGGCAGGAGTAGCAGAATACTGGAACAGCTGTTCTGCATCGTGTGAAAGGCTTCCTCCACTGGTTGGAGTGTTGATGTCATTGAATCTCTCAATCAAAATCCCATCAGTGGTTAGAAATAAGCCTGAGGATCAGTATCGGCTCCAATAGCAACTTATATTTAATAAGCAAAATTGAAACCAGAGCAGAGTTATCCCTGGTGTGTGTGTGTGTGTGCATGTGTGCGCTCAGTCACATCCAATTCTTTGCAATCCCATGGACTGTAGCCTGCCAGGCTCCTCTGTCCGTGGAATTTTCCAGGCAAGAATACTGGAGTGGGTTGCCATGCTCTCCTCCAGGAGATCTCCTCAACCACATTTCTTATGTCTCCTGCATTGGCAGGGCGGGTTCTTTACCACTGCGCCACCCGGGAAGCCTTGGTTATATAAGTTGGTAAATTTGAATGGAGTTGCATTTGTAATGCACTTAGCAACATTTGATTTAACAAGAGATTCCTTGATCCTGAGTAAATCAAACACTTTCCTGTGACATTGACAATATAAGGAGAAATAAAATGATAAGAGATGAATCATTCTGGAAGCTTAAATGAGGATGTAACATATTCTTCTCCCTTTCCCTCGTCTTTAATTTTTATTTAAAGAATCAAGCTTTCTGGCTAGTTCTGAACCTTTTATAAAGTACCGTATGATGGCAGGCTACAGTTCATGCGGTCAGAAAGAATCTGAGCAACCAACACATGCACATATGATTCTGTAGCCAGTAGCTTAAAGAATATTGTTTTATAAGGCATATGTACTATTCATAAGATCTTTGGTGAAGGTGACTCTTCTCTAGAAAGATAGATAAATTACTTTAAATGGTATATTAGATTGTTGGTGGTTGAAGCATTCGAAGAAAGAAAAACTCTCAAAATTCATTGTTTGATGATAGGTCTCTGAAGTCTAGGTTCTAAATAAAAATGTTTCACGTGTTTTTCTAAAAATTATTTCTTAAAAAAAAAAACCCTACAAAGAATGTCAGGTTGCAGTATATATCTGAAAGCAAAAGTCATTTTTCCCCCTACTATATTGAGGGATTGGTCTAGAATGTCCTTGACAGTTTAAACATCCAGTGAGTAATTCTATAACCCTTTGCCAGATATTCATCACACTGTTAAATGAAAAAGTATTTAAAAAGTTATGTAATGTAAGTTTGTTCTTCACTCTCTTCGTTTACATCATCCAATCTAGGCACATTTATTCATTCATTCAACAAATATGTATAGATTGCCTTTAACGTGGGTGTTGCCTCTGGGGACAGAGTGGTAAAAGATAAGTTCCCACCCTCAGGCCGCTTACAGTTTTGGGAGAGTAGGGAGGAAGAACATTGAGTAAACATATATTAGATGGTAGAAGGAAGATAAGAGGGGTAAGGAGCCTGAGTGTGGAGGTGGGTGTGTTATTTCATAGAGTTCCAGGCATTCTTCCAAAAGGGTGGCTATATCATTATTTTATCACTAAAGAAGAAAAGCTCTTTGGAGCAGAAAGAAACAGAGGGGAGGAAAGTTATAAAGGCCAGGAAAAGGGCACTTGTCCAGACCTCTCCACCCCATTGGAAAGCTGAACAGGAAATGAGGTGTCCAGTAGCCTGAAAATCAGGAGAGAGACTTCTAAAAGACCTTAGAATGTCCTCTCCTTTATGAGTCTGTGCCCTGTGGCTTTCATGAGTCCTTGGGGTTTCTGATGTCTCCCAGAAAGAAGGGCTTGTGGAAAAACAGTCTCTCTCTCTCATGTTAGAGCAAGATGAACTGAATTTAGGGGAGAGAACAAAACGTGAGTAAGCAACTGGGGTGCCTGGTAGGGGCTGCCATGCTTTGTATGATGGCAAGCAACTGCAGACAAGACTCTGCAAGATACCCCAGCTCAGATAAATGATCCCCCAAATCTCTCTTTCTTTAAAAGAAAACTCCTGAGAATCTGGAGAAAAAGAACAATTGTACTAAGAATGTAATACTATGTCCGTGGGACACAAAATTAACAGATTTAAGGAGAGGTTGAGGGACTCCCCTGGTGGTCTACTGGTTAAGAATCCACTTTCCAATGCAGGGGATGTGGTTCAATCCCTGGTTGAGGAACTAAGATCCCACATGCCCCAGGGGCAACTAAGTCCTCCTCCCCAAGGAAGATCCCACATGCTGCAACTAAGACCCTATGCTGTGGGTGCTCAGTCACTTCCGTCGTGTCTGATTCTCTGCAGCACCATGGACTGTAGTCTGCCAGGCTCCTCTGTCCATGGAATTCTCCAGGCAAGAATACTAGAGTGGGTTCTTATTTACCCCTCCAGGGGATCTTCCTGACCCCGTGATTGAACTCACGTTTCTTATGTCTCCTGCATTGGCAGGCAGGTTCTTTACCACTAGTGCCCTATGTAGCCAAATAAACAAATACTGAAAAAATTAAGAGAGGTTGAGAGTAATTGTATGTGTACTTTGGTGGGGGACAACAGTGGGAGTTTGATCTTCATAAGATGCTATTAAAGGGGCTTATATTAGGAAGCATATGATACATTCCACTTTATAAGATCAGCATCTGAGGGATAAAATCCATAATGATTTATGAAGTTTAAAGATTAGAAGCTGAGTTTTCAAACGATGTTAGAAAAGTTAAATCGTTTGAGATTTGTAACAAAATTTCCCAGGGATTCATAAATGCAAGATGCCATTTGATCAAAATTGTTTGAATTAGGGGGAACACTTGCTCTTCAATTTGGCTCCCTTCAAACCCTGGGCAGGAATATTCTTTGTGTGCAAATCAAAGGTTAAGTGACTCACAGTCTACTCCAGCCTTTCTACTTCCTCTAGCTTGGAAATAATTATCTCCATTGAATAGTTAGTTCAGAGTATTTTGAAAGGACTCTTAAGGAAAATTCTTTCCCACACAGGTCTGGTTCAGGAGAGTCAGCAAGCAACAAGTAGGTCTGAGCTGCTTTCGGAAATATAGCGTCTCTTACAATGTTCTGTTCAATTAAACTAAGCAAACACATGGAATAAGACAGACTTGCTGGGCAGGATTTTGAACTGGATTTCAATCTACTTTAAATTCCCCCTCTCCTTGAATTGTGATTCTTGTGTGCATGACAACTCCTGTTTGGGGAAGTTTGGGGGTGACTGCAAAACCTGGGCTGCGTGCTACACACTTTACTCATTCTGTCTGAGTCACTTGTTCACTGATGTTAGGTGAGCTGCACAGATAATGATGACCCTTGGGGGCTTAACTTTAATGCTTGACCCTCTGTGGTAGCAGCCACGGTCAGTGGGAGGATTCCCAGCTGGGCAGATCTCTTTGGATTTATGAGGGACTCTGACATCAACTCATCTTTTTCCTTTGATTGATGACGTCATTTCTAATGTCACATATGCTGCTGCTTAGTCGCTTCAGTCATGTCTGACTATGTGACCCTGTGAACTGCAGCCTGACAGGCTCCTTTGTCCATGGGATCTTCTAGGCAAGAGTACTAGAGTGGGTTGCTATGCCCTCCTCCAGGGGATCTTCCCAACCCAGGGATTGAACCCAAGTCTCCTGCCTTGCTGGCAGATTCTTTATCACTGAGCTACTAGGGAAGCCCAATGTGAAGTGAAGTGAAGTCGTTCAGTCGTGTTCGACTCTTTGCGACCCCATGGACGTAGCCTGCCAGGCTCTGAGATCCATGGGATTTTCCAGGCAAGAATACTGGAGTGGGCTGCCATTTCCTTCTCCAGTAATTATAACCAAGAAGTTAGGAAATTTTAATAATGTGAAATATACCTAACTATTAAAATTTCCTAACTTCTTGGTCGAAGATAGCTAAAAATGACCTCTTCTTACACATAAAGAATCCTCTATGAAACACTATATCTGACATCAACTACTGGACAAAATTTATCCAATTTTCTTGTTTCTCTTTCTCCCCTTTCATTTCTGATCTACTGTATTGAGCTTTCTGTCAAGTTTATAAACCTGATTTGAATGAAATTCGTGCTTCTGATTTGGCCTCAGGATCAGATTGCCTGGATAATATTTCTTCTATAAATAACTATAGATAGGACTTTAAGTTTCTCTCTCTCTATATATACACATATTCTACAATAGCTAACATATGTATATTACATATGCATATATGTATAATATTTATATAGATATATTCAACAATAATCCCTAAATATTTTCTAAATGCTTCCTTTAATTCCTTTAAAAGCAGTGCCCTTGAATTTTAGCATTAGTCAATCTCTGTGTATAAATGTAATAGAATGTGACTTAAAATAGATTGAAACCATAATTAGTTGCCATTTTTTTAGGCCAAAAGGAGTCCAATAATGACAATTTGATATGGTAAAACCTGGTATAATATCCATGCATCCCACAAATACCCAAGTGCCTATGTTGTGCCTTCGGCCAGTTGCCATGGGAGGTGGAAAATGAGAATGAGTGGCTCCTCCTCGGAGCCTCTAGTCTATACAGCACAACTTGAGTACTAGGTAGAAAGCAATTCATTCTTTAGAAGAGTAGCACCTTGGTTTGGAGGAGCGGCCCATGCTTTCAAGAGTAATTCCCTACACTTTCACTGCAGTAACTAGAAGTCCACAGAATCCATGACAAAGCCCTGTTCTCAAGAATCTTTGGTGCTCTAAAGCCTTCTATGTCAAGTTCAGAGCCCTTTGTCAAGCAAGCAAAGTACCTTGCTGTCATTTAGTCGCTAAGTCATGTCCAACTCTTTGTGACCCCATGGACTATAGCATGCCAGTCTCCTCTGTCCTCCAGTATCTCCCACAGTTTGCTTAAATTCATGTCCATTAAGTCAGCAAGGCTATCTAACCGTCTTATCTTCTGCTGTCCCCTTCTCCTTTTGCCTTCAATCTTTCCCACCATCAGAATCTTTCCAAGTGAGTCGGCTCTTTGCATCAGGTGGCCAAAGCATTGGAGCTTCAGCTTCAGCATCAGTTGTTTCAATGAATATTCAGGGTTGACTTCCTTGAGGATTGACTGATTTGATCTCCTTGCAGTCCAAGGGACTCTCAAGAGTCTTCTCTAGAACCACAACTCAAAAGCATCATTTCTTTAATGCTCATTCTTCTTTAGGGTCCAACTCTTAACTACCTACCTGACATTATTCCCTTCCCCTTATGTTTATATCAAGGGCTTCCCTGGTGGCTCAGCTGGTAAAGAATCTGCCTGCCATCTGGGAGACCTGAGTTCAATTCCTGGGTTGCAAAGATCCCCTAGAGAAGGGAACGGCTACCTGGCCATTCTGGCCTGGAGAATTCCATGGACAGAGGAGCCTGGAGGGCTGCAGTCCATAAGGTCGCACAGAGTTTTGGACACGACTGAAGCAACTTAGCATGCACGTAGAGCCTGATGCAGAGTAAGCACTCATTAAACATTTGTTATCACAATTTCTGCATGTCCAAATCTCACTTACCATTTTTTCCTTTCTAAAATTTTACTTATTAAACTACAGCTGATTTACAATATTGTATTATTTTCAGGCATACAGCTTAGATTCTTTCTCTTAATAGGTTATTATAAGATGCTGAATATAGTTCCTTGTGCTGTACAGGGAGCTGCAGGACCTTGTTGCTTATTTTATATATAGTGTTTATCTATTAATCTCTTACTCTTAATTTATCCCTCCCTCCCCTTTCCCCTTTGGTAACCAGAAATTTGTTTCCTACATCTGTGATTCTGTTTCTGTTTTGTAAGCAAGTTGGTTTGTACCATCTTCTTTTTTTAGATTCCACATATAAGTGCTATCATAAGATACTTGTCTTTCTTTGCGTGATTTCCTTCAGCTGGTATGACAATCTCTAGGTCTGTCCATGTTGCTGCAAATGGTAATATTTCATTCCTTTTTAAGGCTGACACCCATCTTTTAAGGCTCCAGGCAGGGCCACCTTCTCCCAAGGCCTCCTCTAGTGTCCCTAGTTGCAATTTCTCTTTCCTGTCTTTAGTTTCCCACAGCACATCCGTAACTGTTGCATGATGCTTTTACTTCTCATTAGCATCTATGTCTTATCTCCTCTACTAATTTGTGAAGTTTGACGATGGGAGCTGCAGGGCTGCAATGCAGTGTAGAACTACTGCTGACTCCACAGGTGAGGAGCACAGTTCTTGACAAAACTGCCCTCCCTTCAGGTTCAGACACCAGCTGCACTGCAGGAGGTCCCTAGGCCACTACACTTCTAACCAACTGGCTACAAATTCAGGATTTCCCACAACTCTCTCAAGTTTTCTAATTACTAGAAGGACTCACAAAACTCAGGAAAGCACTATACTTCTGATTACAATTTTATTATAAAGGACCATAAAGGGTATATGAAATGAAGAGACACATAAGGCAAGGGTCTCAAGCACAGAGCTTCTGTGTCCTCTCAGGGTGGACTCGGGACATGTCATCCTCTGGGCACTTTGATGTGTTCACCAACCAGGAAGCTCACCAGAAATTTGGGTACCCCAAATTTTTATTGGGGTCTCATTATTGAGGCACGATTGATTAAATCATTGGTCACATGACTGAATTCAATCCCCAGCCCCCTTCCTTCCTGGAGATCAGGTTGATAACACCTGGATCAAAGCCCTAACCCTGAAATCACATGCTTCATCTCTCCATCATGACCCCACCCTCCATGAGTGATCTCCTTATCAAAATCTCAGGTGTTGTCCAGGGGCCCACCAGTTAGAAAAAAGGCACTTTTATCACTTGGAAAACTCCAAGAGTTTTGAATTCCTCTCTCAGAAACCCAGGACAAAGACCAAATTCCTTATTATGGAAAAACAGATATTTCTGATTGGCTTCAAATCCCCTCCTAAGTCTTGTACAATGCATTGCACATAATAGACACTCACATTTATTAAAAGAATGGGCAAGGTGTGCTTTTGGAAGATAAGTTTATATAGGATGGATTATACAGACCAGCTAAGGCTACAGTTGCTGATTGACTTGATGTTATTTCACTGACCCTTTCAATACTTTGTTGATAGTGAGACTGAAGAAATAGAAACTTTACAAAAGTTAAATCCTTCTATTGCTCTCTTTGATCTCCCCAATTATAAAGTCCTTCAGTAATTCTCCGTATCTTTAATTTTTCCAAGAGCGCCCTCCACTAGGAAGTTAAAGGTAGTCTTAAGTGGGAAGAACTCGGGCCTCTTCAGTTCAGTCGCTCAGTTGGTCTAACTCTTTGCGACCCCATGAACTGCAGCACATCAGACCTCCCTGTCCATCACCAACTCCTGGAGTCCACCCAAATCCATGTCCATTGAGTCGGTAATGCCATCCAACCATCTCATCCTCTGTCATCCCCTTCTCCTCCTGCCCTCAATCTTTCCCAACATCAGGGTCTTTTCAAATGAGTCAGCTCTTCGCATAAGGTGGCCAAAGTACTGGAGTTTCAGCTTTAGCATCATTCCTTCCAAAGAACACCCAGGGCTGATCTCCTTTAGGATGAACTGGTTGGATCTCCTTGCAGTCCAAGGGACTCTCAAGAGTCTAGATAATCTCTTTAACAAGTGGTGCTGGGAAATCTGGTCAACCACTTGTAAAAGAATGAAACTAGAGCACTTTCTAACACCATACACAAAAATAAACTCAAAATGGATTAAAGATCTAAATGTAAGACCAGAAACTATAAAACTCCTAGAGGAGAACGTAGGCAAAACACTTTCTGACATACATCACAGCAGGATCCTCTATGACCCACCTCCCAGAATATTGGAAATAAAATCAAAAATAAACAAATGGGACCTAATTAACCTTAAAAGCTTCTGCACATCAAAGGAAACTATTAGCAAGGTGAAAAGACAGCCTTCAGAATGGGAGAAAATAATAGCAAATGAAGCAACTGACAAACAACTAATCTCAAAAATATACAAGCAACTCCTACAGCTCAACTCCAGAAAAATAAACGACCCAATCAAAAAATGGGCCAAAGAACTAAATAGACATTTCTCCAAAGAAGACATACAGATGGCTAACACACACATGAAAAGATGCTCAACATCACTCATTATCAGAGAAATGCAAATCAAAACCACTATGAGGGACCATTTCACACCAGTCAGAATGGCTGCGATCCAAAAGTCTACAAATAATAAATGCTGGAGAGGGTGTGGAGAAAAGGGAACCCTCTTACACTGTTGGTGGGAATGCAAACTAGTACAGCCACTATGGAGAACAGTGTGGAGATTCCTTAAAAAACTGGAAATAGAACTGCCTTATGATCCAGCAATCCCACTGCTGGGCATACACACTGAGGAAACCAGAAGGGAAAGAGACATGTGTACCCCAATGTTCATCGCAGCACTGTTTATAATAGCCAGGACATGGAAGCAACCTAGATGTCCATCAGCAGATGAATGGATAAGAAAGCTGTGGTACATATACACAATGGAGTATTACTCAGCCATTAAAAAGAATACATTTGAATCAGTTCTAATGAGGTGGATGAAACTGGAGCCTATTATATAGAGTGAAGTAAGCCAGAAGGAAAAACACCAATACAGTATACTAACGCATATATATGGAATTTAGAAAGATGGTAACAATAACCCTGTGTACGAGACAGCAAAAGAGATACTGATGTATAGAACAGTCTTATGGACTCTGTGGGAGAGGGAGAGGGTGGGAGGATTTGGGAGAATGACACTGAAACATGTAAAATATCATGTAAGAAACGAGTTGCCAGTCCAGGTTCGATGCATGATACTGGATGCTTGGGGCTAGTGCACTGGGACGACCCAGAGGGATGGTATGGGGAGGGAGGAGGGAGGAGGGTTCAGGATGGGGAACACATGTATACCTGTGGCGGATTCATTTTGATATTTGGCAAAACTAATACAATTATGTAAAATTAAAAAAAAAAAAAAAAAAAAGAGTCTTCTTCAACACCACAGTTCAAAAGCAACAATTCTTCAGCGCTCAGCTTTCTTCACAGTCCAACTCTCACATCCATACATGACTACTGGAAAAACCATAGCCTTGAATAGATGGACCTTTGTTGACAAAGTAATGTCTCTGCTTTTTAATATGCTATCTAGGTTGGCCATAACTTTCCTTCCAAGGAGTAAGTGTCTTTAAATTTCATGGCTGCAATAACCATCTTCAGTGATTTTGGAGCCCAGAAAAATAAAATCAGCCACTGTTTCCACTGTTTCCCTATCTATTTCCCATGAAGTGATGGGACCAGATGCCATGATCTTAGTTTTCTGATGTTGAGCTTTAAGCCAACTTTTTCACTCTCCTCTTTCATAAAGAAGCTCTTTAGTTCTTCTTCACTTTCTGCCATAAGTGTGGTGTCATCTGCATATCTGAGGTTATTGATATTTCTCCCAGAAATCTTGATTCCAGCTTGTGCTTCCTCCAGCCCAGTGTTTCTCATGATGTACTCTGCATATAAGTTAAATAAGCAGGGTGACAATATACAGCCTTGATGTACTCCTTTTCCTATTTGGAACCAGGCTGTTGTTCCATGTCCAGTTCTAACTGTTGCTTCCTAACCTACATACAGGTTTCTCAAGAGGCAGGTCAGGTGGTCTGGTATGCCCATCTCTTTCAGAATTTTCCATAGTTTATTGTGATCCACAAAGTCAAAGGCTTTGGCATAGTCAATAAAGCAGAAATAGATGTTTTTCTGGAACTCTCTTGCTTTTTTCATGATCCAGTGGATGTTGGCAATTTGATCTCTGGTTCCTCTGCCTTTTCTAAAACCAGCTTGAACATCTGGAAGTTCACGGTTCACGTATTGCTGAAGCCTGGCTTGGAGAATTTTAAGCATGACTTTACTAGCATGTGAGATGAGTGCAATTGTGTGGTAGTTTGAGCACTCTTTGGCATTGCCTTTCTTAGGGATTGGAATTAAAACTGACCTTTTCCAGTCCTGTGGTCACTGCTGAGTTTTCCAAATTTGCTGGCAAATTGAGTGCAGCACATTCACAGCATCATCTTTTAGGATTTGGAATAGCTCAACTGGAGTTCCATCACCTCCACTAGCTTTGTTCATAGTGATGCTTCCTAAGGCCCACTTGACTTCACATTCCAGGATGTCTGGCTCTAGGTGAAGGATTTTTAAAACTAGCTTGCAATAAGTTTGCAAAGAAAGATTGTACTCTATATTGCCATTAATAATACTCTTTTAAGACCTTTGAGATTACTTAACACAATGATCCATTCACAGTATCTGCACCTCATGACATTAGGAATTTGCTTTAAAATAATCCTGGAAGGGAAGGGGTTACAAATGAACAAGAATGTTCATGAGTTAATAAATGTTGAAACTGCTGATGGATTTCATTAAGCATTTTATGTAATTTTTGTGTTTATTTTATAGAATATATTTACGTTATACTCTTTGTTTTCTGCTGTATATTTTTGGGAATTTTTCATGATAAAAAGTTTTAAAAATTTTGTCTCCAAAACTGGGGATCTCACACAAAGTGGTATGTAACAACTTAGGGGCCATTCTACTTTAGGTAGTGAGTCTTACAAACCAGTACTTCACCCAACTGATGTGTTTATAGTATCCAACATCCAAAAGGTGAGTTTTGGAAGACAGGTGTCACTGCTGCCTCAAAGACTGCCCTCATCCATCTTCCTCCATGCATCTGGAACTAACTTCAGTTGGCAAGCCCTATGCAAGCTAGTCCTCTCACTGGAAATGTTGATGTTTACTCAGGTACCCCTGAGTTCTGATAATTACCTCCAAATTCCTCACTGAGAGTCAAGGAAATAGAAAAGCAAATCAACAAACCTGGTTTATTCTTTGGGAGATGATAGGATCAAGGTGGAAGTCAAAAATAACATGAATGCCAGGGTTGCTGCTGAATGTGAGACCATGCCCCTCTGGACCATGACTGCTGCTGCTGCTGCTGCTAAGTCGAGTCAGTTGTGTCTGACTCTGTGTGACCCCATAGACAGCAGCCCACCAGGCTCCCTCGTCCCTAGGATTCTCCAGGCAAGAACACTGGAGTGGGTTGCCATTTCCTTCTCCAATGCATGAAAGTGAAAAGTGAAAGTGAAGTCGCTCAGTCGTGTCCAACTCCTAGCGACCCCATGGACTGCAGTGCACCAGGCTCCTCTGTCCATGGGATTTTCCAGGCAAGAGTACTGGAGTGGGGTGCCATTGCCTTCTCCGGACCATGACTAGATGGACAAATCTTCTGAAATGACACAAAATAAGTCAGGGAAACAGGAATGTGATTCTTCAGCTTTGAAACATACTCTGTAATGAATTGGAAGAGTAACAGATTCACCTAAGCTGGGCTGGCTATTTATGAACCTTGTGTCTCAGACCCAAAGAAGGAGCCTCCAAAATGGCTAGCTTTGGGGCACACAGAAGACAGGCTGCAAGAGACTTCTGGAGGTACTTTTTTTGTAGGTATAACACCCTCTGGGGTTATGGATCTCAGAGAGTATGAGGTTCATTTGGAGCATAAACTGAAAACAATTGCACAAGCCCAGGCTGTTATAAAGTCTGCTTAACTAGCAGGATCGCAAATAGCAAATTAACCATAAAGACTTTACTTTCATGAATTTGAAAGGAATCAGAGTGATTAGCATCAACTACAGGAAGCATCCTAGATCAGAATACAGAAGCTCCTAAACAGTATTCTTTAAAAAAAAAAAAAATCATTTAAATTTAATGTTTATAAACACAAAAAATATAACTCACACTGATGCAAGTTATGATGCATAATTAAATAAACACTTAGGAGCCTACTGTCCAGTTAAGGAACTAGAACATTACTAGTTACATCCCTCCCTCCTTCTCTTCACACTGCATCAGTAACTACTATCCTGAATTTTCTGTTTACCATTTCCTTGTTTTTAATTACTTATTTTGATCCCTTACAAAATATACATTGGTTTTGCTTGGGTTTGGCCTTCATAAAATGACATCATTATATTTGTAGTCTCTCAGGACTTGCTTTTCCCCTCCACTTAGTATTGTGTTTCTAAGCTTGATCCATGGCCGTGTGAAGAGTTGTTTGTTCACTTTCACTGCTGTATAATAATCCATCGTGTGAGTAGAGCACAGTTTATCCATTTGCTGTGGGCTGTTTTCAGTGTTTCAATGTCATGAGCAGTGCTGCTATGACCATTCTCATGTCTGCCTCCTAGGGTACATGGATAAGAGTTTTTCTGGGTGGAAAGGCTGGACATCAGGACATCCATGTTCAATTCTACATGATAAACGGAATATCATTACAATATAAGGGAATGTCAAATTGCTTTCCAAAGTAGTTGTATTAATTTCAACTCCCAGCAGCACCGAGCAAGCATTACCATTCATTTACATCATCTCCAATCACTTACGCTGTTGGACTTCTGGATTTTTGCCAACCTAGTGGGTATAAAATATCTCACTGAAGGTTTAAATTGCATTTACCTGTTACTAGTGAGAGTTGGACTGTGAAGAAGGCTGAGCGCCGAAGAATTGATGCTTTTGAACTGTGGTGTTGGAGAAGACTCTTGAGAGTCCCATGGACTGCAAGAAGATCCAACCAGTCCATTCTCAAGGAGATCAGCCCTGGAATTTCTTTGGAACTCCAGTACTTTGGCCACCTCATGCGAAGAGTTGATTCATCGGAAAAGACTCTGACGCTGGGAGGGATTGGGGGCAGGAGGAAAAGGGGACGACAGAGGTTGAGATGGCTGGATGGCATCACCGACTTGATAGACATGAGTTTGAGTGAACTCTGGAAGTTGGTGATGGACAGGGAGGCCTGGCGTGCTGTGATTAATGGGGTTGCAAAGAGTCCGACACGACTGATCGACTGAACTGAACTGAACTGAAATGAAGTTTAACATCTTACCTATGCTTATTTACCATTCGTTTTTCTTCTGTGAAATGCTTGCTTATGCTTTTTACCCCTTCTTTTATTCATATAAGGCTATCTTTTTTCGTTACTAATTTTGTAGCATTTTTTATATACTAAGCAGTGTTTGCTATCATTTATCAACTTGTTGATGTTTAAAATCTCAGATGTATGGCATTTAGAACTGGAAGGACCTTGCAAAGTATATTGTAAATCTCCTTCAGATTACCAGTGAGAAAAACTGACCTATAGAGAGGTAAGACAGCTTGTTCAATATCACAATTTGTGTTCATCAGTAGGACTGAGATGAGTACTTGAACCTTTTAACCCCAAATTGTGTTCCCATTTTACTATGACAACCTCCTTTATTGGTTTGTCTCATTTTTATTTCAGAGAAGGCACCGGCGATCTACTCCAGTACTCTTGCCTGGAAAATCTCATGGACGGAGGAGTCTGGTAGGCTGCAGTCCATGGGTCGCTAAGAGTCGGGCACGACTGAGTGACTTCACTTTCCTTTTTCCCTTTCATGCATTGGAGAAGGAAATGGCAACCCACTCCAGTGTTCTTGCCTGGAGAATCCCAGGGACAAGGGAGCCTGGTGGGCTGCCGTCTATGGGGTCGCACAGAGTTGGACATGATTGAAGAGACGCAGCAGCAGCAGCAGTATTTTTATTTAAAAATTTTAAAAGTGCTCAAGTAATACTTGGCCATGGAAAAAAAGGGAAAAACAAATATGAGCAAAAACAAAGAAAGTAAAAATCAATTTAATCCCTCCTTCTAGATGCACCTCCTGTATACATTCTGTATTTCCTTTCCAGATAATAATGTAATAGATAATTATTACAGATTGCTGACTATGGGATAATTAGTATGGAGTGCTTACTGTGTGCCAAGCACTATTCTAATCATTTTACATGTGTTTGTTGATTCTTTTGATCTTCTTCACAACCTCATGATGCAGATTATTACCATTATCCTGAAGGTGGTAGGCAGAATAGCCATTCAAAGATGGTCCACATCCTAATCCCAGAAGCCTGTGAATGTGTTATGTTTCATGTCCAAGGAGAATTAAGGTAGTAGATGGAATTGACGTTGCTAATGAGCTGACCTTGAAATAGGGAAATCATCTTAGATTACCCAGATGGGCTCAACATAATCACAAGGGTTCTTAAATGTAGAAGAGGAAGATAGAAAAGTCAGTGTGGGAGTGATACAATCTGAGAAAGATTCCACCAGCCATTGCTGGCTTTCAAGAATAAGGACTGAAGCGACTTAGCAGCAGCAGCCATGAGCCAAGAAATACATGAAGCCTCTAGAAGCTGGAAAAGACAAAAAGACAAATTCTCCCTTAGAGTCTCCAGAAAGGGCTGCCACCCTGTTGACACCTTGATTTTAGCCCTATGTGGTAGAATAATGTTTCCAAAGACATCGTGTCCTAATCTCTGGAACCTAAGAATGTGTTACTTTACCTGGCAACAGTGACTTATCAGATGTGATTAAGAATCTCGAGATAGATTATCCTGGATTATCCAGGTATTATCACAAAGATCATTTTAAAAAGGGGACAGGAAGATGAAAGTCCACCCAGACTGCAGAGATTGGTGTGCTGTGCTTTGAAGACGGAGGATAGGGCCACGATATAAGGAATGCAGGCAGCCTCTAGAAAAGGCAAGCAAACAGATTCTCCCTGTGAGCCTACATAGGGGAGATTTTGGCCTAGTGAAAGCTAGTTTGGGCTATCTCCAGAGCTGTAAAATGATATTGATATATCTGTGTTGTCTTAAGCCACAAAGTTTGTGGTAATTTATTACAGCAGCAATAGAAAACCAATGTATTTAGTTTATAGCTGACCACAGCCATACAGCTAGTTAGAGGTAGACTGTGCTTAGTCATTCAGTTGGGTCTGACTCTTTTCGACCCTTTGGACTGTAGCCTTCCAGGTTCCTCTGTCCATGGGATTCTCCAGGCAAGAATACTGGAATGGGTTGCCATGCCCTCCTCCAGGGGATCTTCCCCATCTAAGGATTAGATCCCTGCACTGCAGTCAGATGCTTTACCCACTGAGCCACTGGGGAGCCCAGTTAGTAGTAGATCGAGATCTGAACTCAGGCCAGCTGGCTCCAGAGCCCATCTCCTTTACCATGATGAGATAAACATAGAGATTTAAATAGTATATACATTTCAATGTAAATCTTTGACATTATTTTAATATCCACTGAGTACCATCATACTAAATAGTTGTGTTACACTGAATAATTACTAGATTGGCCAAAAAATTCATTTGAGTTTTTTGGACAACGTTATTGAAAACTCCAAATGAAATTTTTAGCCAACCCAATACCATATTTTATCTAATACATGTCCCTATTATTGGATACTTACATTGTTTCTAATGTTTCAGTGCTCTAAAACTAACAGTGATAAACATCTTTCCAGTGATAGTAATAATTTCTTTAGGAAAAACTCTTAGAAATGCTAGTTCAAAAGAAGTGCATTTAAAAAAAAAACAAGGACCAGATTACTCTCATAAGATTGCACTAGAATAGAACTTAAAAGAAGTAAAATACCCAATTAGAGCAAGACTTTCTGTTTCTGCAGCACTTCTGATATTAGTCTATTTTTCTTACCCATGGTATACACTACATTTTATTTTTGTTTTTGAAGGTTTTAACTATAATCTTTTTTTTCCAGTAGAATCATAGGTGTTAGAGCTAGAGAATGTATAGAGGTCATTTAGTGTAACCCTTTAATTTGTAGGTAGAGTCCCTGAGGCTCAGAGAGGTGAGGGGATTAGAAAGGCTACCCCAGTGGAGCACATTTGGCCAGAACCCACTGGCCTGACTCTAAGCCCAGCATCCTTCCACATTTGCTGCAAATGTCATGAGGATGGCCCCTAAATTGGTAGAGTTATTTTTTTTTCTTTAAATCATGCCAGAAATCTCTTGTCCTCATTAATCAAAAGCATATGTTAAGGACTGTAGATTAATAATTAATTAATAATGATCCATATGTCCAGTTCATCCAAAGATGAACTCTAGTCCTTTCTGGAGACAGCCTGTTTTTCTTTTCTTTTCTCATTGTGAAATTTGGTAGCATAGAGGCAGCCGATAACCTCCCCCTTCCCAATATCTTATGTAGCAGTTCTTAGAATGGATAATCTGAGGTTTCCATCCCACTTTTGCCTAAGAATGTATAACTTTCTAACTTTGGTTCACAGGTCACCCAACAGCACTAAGGTTACTCTGTCCTGGAATTTGACGTACACAGCTGTATGCAAACTCCTTCCTTCCCTCTGAAGCAAACAATGAAATAGGAAAACACACTGCCATTTTCTGACTGACCTCAATCGCTGAGGGTGGACCCCGCACGTTACATCAGCAGCCCGGCTCCATTACACTGCCCTGCGCTGTGCTCGAGCTACTGAAATATTGATTTTTACAGAGCCGGCGCGCACACACTGAAAAATCAATATTCCAGTGCACACAACTGAACAGGCAGCAGAGCCAGGACCAACTCCGAGGCCCACCAAGCGCTGCCGGCAGGCCTTGGCCGAGGAGGGGTTGGGGGGCTGGACGAGACAATGCCAAGGGAGAGGCCCCTGCAAAGCCGGGAAGGGTCAGATAAACCCAGAGTGCAGAGGAAAGAGAAAGGAGAGTGGAAAAGCTCCTTGAGGATAAAACAGTTGGAAGGAGCAATGATTTATCTTTCCATAGGGGGAAAGGGGAGAAGGAGAGAGTAAATTAAGAAGAGAGGATGGGAAGAATTTTACAGGTAAGAATCTTCCCATGAAAATGTATCTTTTGCTTTTCTGTATCAGACTTTTGATCGACAAAGGATTAAAATGATACAGATATTTTATTACACGAAGGAAAAAATAATTAGGCCAATTTTGAGAAAGGTTTTGTTTTTTTTTTTAATGCAGTCCCTGTCCTTTTCCTTGGTGACTAGAAGCTGGCAGATCTTACAATAACCATCAGAGTAAGCATTTATAATATGGGCTTTACCTTTGCATTTGCTGCTACTTTCTTTTCCTTGGGGAAGGGGGAGGGAAGGAAGAGGTCTTGGTCATGTGGCCATTCATCGATTCCCTTTCTTTCTAAAGAGCACCTTCCTTGGCATGCTTGGGGAACCACGTTAGGCATTGATTGCTTTTACATGCCTCGTGACTTCTCACGGAATTCTGAGCTCCCGAAGTCACACCTCCATCCAGATGTAGGGAGGAGAACGCGTCCCTGGGTTCCACTCTCGGCTGCCCAGTACTCAGCAGAGGGCGGGGTGGAGATGGACCGGCCTGTCGGTTAGTCCTTGTAGACTCGTTTGCTTGTTTTTTAAATCAGGACTTTTAGTATTTTGGTTTCTTTTTATGGGGGTGGGAAGAGGCAGAAGGCAGTTAATTAAAAGGGAGTACTTTTAACCCTGACGAATTCTTGATTTCGCTTTTGTCCCAGAATTCTCTGACTGGGAATCTCGCTGTTAGTTCTCTCAACTCCCTGCCAAAGGAGGAAACTGCCCTCCTCGAGGTTTCCATTTCGTTCTCAGCCCTGCAGGCAGCTGGCTGTCTCCCCTTCCCTGGTCTAGGAGACCCGCGGCCCAATCGGGCTCGGCTCGGGTCTGGTGGAAGGGACTCGGGAGGAAGCGGGCAGTGAAGGGTATCTTACAAAAGCCGGGGTTCCTGAGGCCCAGCGGGGCTAGCGGGGGACAAGGTCCAGCAGACTCACTAGAAGCAGAAAAAGCACGGAGCCGGGGTGGGATGGGGTGGCAGAGGGGCGTGGCGGGACGCCGAGCCAGGTGGCCACCTGGAGCACCCCGCCCCTCCCGGTCCCTTCCCCGGCCCCGCAGGCGAGCCGCAACCCCGCCCCCGCCCCCGCCCCGCGCGCCCCCGCCCCCGCCCCGCGCGCCCCCGCCTACTCCCGCCTCCGTCCCGCCCCCAGTCCGGCGCGGCCGCTGTATTTGCATAAGGAGGTGGCTCCGGGGCTTGCCCGGGGCGCACGTGACCCCGGGGAGGCGGAGGGAACCTGCTGACTTGACACGAGCCGCTGTGCGGCTCCCCTTGGCGCGGAATAGCGAGAGCAGCCGTGACCTCCGACCCCGCCCGCCGGCAGCCAATAAGAGCGCAGGTCGTCTCCAAACCCAAAATTTCCACGTCGGCAAAAGTCAAGATGGAAGGGAGCTGAGCGGAGCGCGAGGGGGGGAGCCCGCCCGGGAATGCCTGGCTGCTGCTGCTGGAGGGGCAGGCTGGGGAGCCTGTGGCGGGCGCAGGAGGGGCCACGCGGGAGGGCGCCCCGGCCCTGGGAGGCCGGAGCCCGACCACCCGCCCCCAGTCCCCGGCGCTTCGGGGCATCCCGCACTTCGTCAGCCGCCTGTGCACCCCACTGCCCCTCCGGCCCTGGTTCTGGGGGGTTGTAGGGTAGGGGACTGTGGCGAGCGGTTGGGGGGGGGAAGGTGGGGAAGACACTTTCCAGACCTGTTGCACGGGTGCAACAGCTGTTCAGGTGCGGTATGTAGGGGGAGGGGGGCTGTCGGGGTTGGGAGGGCGCTTGGCCGCAGAGACTGCAAGGGCCGGGGGTGCAGGGCGGGGGCTCAGAACAGAGGGGCTGGTGTGTCCTAGGGGGAAGTACAGGGGATCAGCGGGAAGCTCGCTAACTACTGGAGCAGAGAGAATCCCAAAGAGTGGGTGGGTGGAGCGGAGGGGAGAGGACTGCATAGACGCGAGTTCTGGGACTGGGCGCGGGCAGTGGGAAGACCGGGAATTGAGTGGTGGGAATGGCTGGGGGAAGGGGGGCCGCTGTGGAGGCCCCGCGCTGCCTTGCTTCCCTGGGCCGTCCCATCCGCGGGGCATTTCCCGAGCCTGTATTCGTCCCTCTTCCCCCTGCTTTAACTTTTCCAGCTCCGAGAATTCGTCTTCGGGCAGCCCCTTCCCCCACCAACTTTCCAGAAGGGAAGGTAAAAAGTTGCCACGAGTTAGGTGGAGTGAGTTAGCAGCTTGCAAAAGTTTAAATAGCAGGACCGAGGAGAAGGTGGGGTTCGACCGGGAGTAGGTTCTAATCTGGGATGGGTTGGAAGACGGGGGAGGGTGTGTGATTGCAGCAGCCCGCTTGCTGTGACATTGAGACCAGAATTTGTCGAACCGGGCTGTTGAAACACCATTTTTGTTGGGCATTTGCTCCTGCTGACTGCGGCAGTAACTTTCCATAATTAATGACCCGTTCCATTATCGGTCGCATCCTGAGCTAAATTGCTTTTAACGAGTTGTTCTTTGTTTTAGCTGGGGGTTGGTGGGGGAGCACACCTGCAGGAAGAAACTTCTGGAGGAGGACAGTTTGGTCTTTTGAGGCAAAGTTCTGAGACACTCCGACTCTGAATATGATAGAAGTCAGTGCACTACAGAACTTTGTCTCTAGGGACTGTGGTCGTCGTCGCCGCCGCCACCACCATCATCACCCGCTGCGAGGGCGTCGGCGGACTCGGGACCGGGTAGCCCCAGTGGCCACGTCGCGGCGCCTTTCCCTTGGGGGGAGGGGCGAGGCCAGAAGGGGTCCAAGCACTGTGGGGAAAGTGGTCAACATCCTTGAAGCCGGTGGCTTAAACCGAAATCCGAATCTCCCTTCCTTCATTTTGCCATGGTGGACTCCTGACTGCAGAGATTTTGGTTTAAAAAAAGAAAGAAAGGGGAAAGAAAAAAAAAAAAAGGTTTGGGCTTTTCAAGGTTATTTAAAAGGTACTCAAAAGACCGACTTCACTTACTGAGCGAGGAGAGGAGAGCCACAGGTTTATTAATGGGTGTGTGGGTGTGCAGTGCCTTACAGGAATTTAAACTCTACCCTTGAAGAAGAAAATGTATTTGTACAAAAGCCATGGATAATGGTCCTTTTACTCAAGTGACCTGCTAGATAAATGAGATCCTGCAAGGACTGAGTTTGGCGATCTAGTCTCAATTCTGTTTCTGATTTAGGTCCAATTCACTTTTATATTTTAAAAAATAGGTTTTATTAATGGAAAGGAAGCACTTTTGTCAAGAAAATTTTGAGAGGCAGATGGGGGGGAATATTTACTGTTTGGGGCTGTAGAGATACTTTTCGCTGGAGACACTGCTCCTCATTGCTGGAATGTGGGTTTTGGTTGGGGAGTTCCTGTCAATAGCCTGCTCTGTGCAGTGGGCCAGTGACTGGCACCCGTGTATAGTCCTGTTCCATTGACACTGCCCTATTTTGATTTTATGAGCTTTTGGCTGGAGAGCTGATTGATCCAAAGAATTACAAAAACTTTGTGTTAACAAAGGCATTTATCCAGCAAATATGCTTGAAGTGTTTGCTGGGTGCCAGGCCCACGGCACAGGGTGGTGAGTAAAAAGGAAACAGTTCATGTGCCATGTTGCTGACAGTCAAGTGAAGGAATGACTCAATTTTGATGTAATTTTTAGGATTTTTCAGAAGCCTTGGGGGTGGGGGTGGGGGGGTGGTTACCTGTTTGTGTCTGTGAGAGGTCCTTGATTTTGTAAAAGCCACCATTTCCATCCAGAGAGGGTGATAATGGAGGAAGGATCAATGGAGGGCAGGGAGGGGACAAGTATTCAGTTGCTTGATAGCAGAGCTTAATGGTAAGACTTAGTTGCTTTTCACAGGAATGGTGTGTCCTCATCCTAAGACATCCTGTATTCTCTTTTATGTGGCTATTATCCATTCGCCTGCCTTTCAATCATCAGTGACTGTTTTGCTTCAGTTCTTCAATCCTTTACCCCAAAGATGGCTGGATCATATCTGTGCAGTAAAATGAAGTATTTCAAACTCATGTACTTGTATTCATTTGAGATATAAGATGTGCTTACTTGTAAAAAGGATTCTTCCCCCTGATATTTGTATACGAATATGTCCATAAGATATTCTAAAAGAACTAAACAACAAAATTTAAACCGGCCTTGCAAGAGAATGAAGGTGACTCTTTGAGGGTGGGGCTGTGGAGTGGTTGACTGGGAGAGCAGTCATCCAAGCAAAGAGATGAGATCAGGGTCTCACCTCCGAAGAAGGTTAAGATTTGGAGTCCCCTGGTGGGATCATGTCTGCTTTCACTGTATGCTTTAATGATTTGCTTAGGAATCTTTTGCTTTGTCTCCTGCCTGTGACTGCTGGTGAGTTAAAGGACTAAGTAGATGGGGCTGTGGTATACTCTGGTGCTGAGGATGATGGGGGTGGAAGCAGGAAAATGGGCAAGCTGGGGGTGCTTAAGATAAACTTAGTATTTTCTCATTGACCTTGGTCATTCAGCAGCCTGTGTCTTGTCATCTCCTGAGTATCAGGTGTTACTCTAGAGGCTAAGGATTGGGGAGTGAACAAATAAGCCAGAATACCAGGTTGGAGGTTATTCTTGCGCCAGAAGTGGACAATAAAAATATCAAAGAAGAAGGGAAATCATGCCAGGAAGAGGAGAACGGGAAGTGCTAGGGAGGCAGAATGCTATTGGAAGTGGAATCGTCAGGCTGAAGGGTACCATCACCAGCAGCTTCCTTGGCATGGCCCAGCCCTCATCTTTATTTTCAACATTTCAAGTGAATAATCTAAGGTGCAATGGAAACTATATATTATTAAACATGGGTAGCCTTTCACTTTTTAAAAAGAACCTTTTAATTTTCAAGTGCAAAAGTTGGGAAATAGGGTGCTAGAAAAATCTTCCCATGAGAAACTGGTGAAACACGTCACTGATTCCTCACCTGAATTTAATACCCAACCCCACCTTCTAGGAGCAGAATGCTAGGTAACCTAGCATTTCTAAGAAAGCTTATTCCAAAGAACTCCCAAGTGCTCCCCCAACATTCTTCAGATAGTGGAGGGGAGGATTGGGGGGTAGACACGTTTTTTGGGATTCCCAAGAGCCAGAGGAGTCCACCATCTAGGCCCCATGTGATTTCAGGAATGATTCTTCCGCTAAACTTCTCTTGTTACTTGACTTAAATTTTTCTTATTCATTTGGGGAGTACATACAGGGTGCTCTGATGACATAATTGCTACAGACACAGAGGAACCTTCAAAAAACTAAAGCTGTGGGCAGGAAAAGAAAAAGACAACTCATTGTGCACCCTGCTGTACATGACATGTCAGGAATAAAAACCTGTGTCGCTTTGGTCACCTTGGCGGAACCAGATGGAAGGAGGATGGTGTGTCTTCAGCAGACCCCTGGCGACATTAGACACAAGGTCTCATGATTCTGACCTGTGACTTTATTAACTGGTGCTAGGAGAGCTAGCAGTGACTTCACCATAGCAAAAAGCTACTCTTGAAATGACTTGTCTGCTTTGCTCCTCAGACATGCCTCTCTTTACCGTTTAATAGGGAAAAAACCAACCAAACAAAAAAACTAGTAGTTAAATAGTACTTTATTTATGCTAAGTGCTATTATAAACATTCTCACTTGTTAAATCATTTACTCTAAGGTCAGTTCTGTTAATGCCATTTCCATCTTACAGATAAGGAAACAGCCTTTAAAGAGGTTAAATAACATGACCACAGCACAAAGCTGGTCAGTGGCTAAAGCAAGGCACGGGCCCAGCTAGACTTAGCTCAGAGTCTATAGTCTTAGCAGCTGTGCTGTACTGGGTATCATTCAGTTGTCTAGTTGGTTACAGCAAAGGGTAAAGCCTGAAGGGTTCAAAGTTAAAAGCATTGAATACAATCAGGGTTTATACCTCAATGCAAATCTTCGTCTATCTTTAGCATGTGAGGTTGGTTCCCAAGGCCCTGTGGTAGCACTACTTTAAGCATTATTTTACTATTTTGAGTCCACTGGTCACTTTTGCCACTGGGCAGAGTTGAATCCTGAAAAGAGAGAACAGAAGTTTCATCAAAGTGTCCTGCTTGATACAGTACAAAGAAAGCAATAGAAATAAAAAATAACTCTATTAATGTACTCATTGAATAACTTTGCATTCCTACCATGAGTCAGCCCCTGGATGTGAGCAGTTTCAGTGTAGTGTGAGATGCTCAGAGTGCTGGGAACTACTGATCACTCAACCTGGAACGTCCAGGAAAGCCTCCCAGAACAGGTGATAACTGAGCTGAGTGGTATAGGATAAGTAGGAGGTAGCTGAATGGAGGGAAGGGCATTCTAGTTCAAGGGAACAGCAAGTACAGATTTGTGAAAATGTGTAGCAGTATGATGTGTTTAGGAGTCTGCAAGTTCTTATGTGTGGCAGGCTAAGTCATGTGCAAGTGAGTGACAGGAAATGAGGCTAAGGAGATTGGCGGGTGGGGTTGGGAGGGGGAGACCATGATGGGCCTTGTGTGGTATATTTAAATTTTTGAACTTGATCCTGAAATGGAGTAACTAAAGGATCTTAAACCTGATGAGCTCTGCTTTTTTAGATGTATTCTGGCAGCAAAGAAGTGTGAGTTGTTTAGAGGTGGATGAGCCAGTTTCTAAGCTATTAGAGTAAAGCAGGGAACAGAACAAGAGCCAGTGGGATGCACAGGAGGGGTGTGGACAGACTGAGCAGGAAGACCAGCTGACCAAGGGCAACCTTCCAAGGCAGCCTGCTCCTAAGGCCCTTACATACGTTTTGCTGGTCGTACTCACCCAGGGAATGAAATTGGCACTAAACTGCACTGTGTATGATATTTCGAAATATTAAACTTGCTTGGCTATCATCTCAAGTAAATTCTGGAAGTGTAATATTAGAAACATCTCCTTAACTCTTTATGGTATATTGGAAATTTTATCCTAGTTCATCAAATCTGAGAAGTCAACAGTTTCAAGATGTACCTTCTTTTATGTGTCACTAAGAAGGAAAAAGTGCTTCCAACTAAACTATGACACAGTGCTTATGTGTCACTTAGGTTTTCAAGGAAATTTTAAAGAACTCTTTGATTAATTAAGATATGATTTAAAAAAAACGCAGAACCCCAGCCAGAAACAAAAATCACCCTCTAAAGCCCAGCCAGAAACAAAGAGCACCCTCAAAAGTTGGAGGACTGTTGAGGGTTTGATGAAAAGAATACTAAACAAAGGGTGTAGGCAGGGTTGGGGGAAACCAGTAGGAAAGAGTTAGATGCCCTGGGGTTGGTTGGCATGGAAAGCAGGTACCACTTCCAGGCCACAAAGGGTGAAGAACAGATCCTGGAGAGAGCCAAGGTTGTAGAACAGTGGTCCCCAGTCTTTTGGGTACCAGGAACCAGTTTCATGGAAGACAGTTTTTTTCAGGAACCTGAGTGGTGATGGTGGGGGGAGGATGGTTTTGGGATTATTCAAGTGCATTGATTTATTGTGCATTTTGTTTCTGTTATTTCATCAGCTCCACCTCAGATCATCAGGCATTAGATCCCAGAAGTTAGGGACCCTTGCTGTAGAAATCAGCTGTCCCATAGCATAGGATCTGGGGCCTGTGGTGGAGGAACGCAATTATGACCAACCCACAGCCCAGTAAAGAGGAGCCAGGGGAGTAGATGTGTGTGTGCCTGCTGTGTGTGTGCTTGCTAAGGTGCTTCGGTCGCACCTGACTTTTTGCAACCCTATGGACTATAGCCTGCCAGGCTTCCCTCTCCATGGGATTCTCCAGGCAGCAATACTGGAGTGGGTTGCCATTTCCTCCTCCAGGGGAATCTTCCCGACCCAGGGACTGAACTCACGTCTTTCATGTCTCCTGCATTGGCAGTCAGGTTCTTCACCACTCGAGTAATCTGGGAAGCCCAAGGGAGTAGAAACTTGGAACCAAATGTCCATAGAGTTCAGCCTTCCATGAGTAGGAAAGGGTAGAAGGTGCATCTGCAGGCTCAAATAGAGAATTGCCAAAACAAAGTGTGTCTCCTGTCCTCCTGTGCATACATAACAAGGAAAACTATCAGAGAGAGAAATTGCTTTAAGTCTTCCTAGAACCTCATATTCAGCATCCTCAATGGCTAATTTTTTCACATAGTCTCATCCTCTGTGCCAATAAGAGCACAGGTAAAGATGAATTGTTTCTTAGAAGGGTACCCCACTGTTGTCTCTGCATCCAAGCCACTGATACCTTTTGTGTAAGATTGATGCTGGGCCTTTAAATTTTTTTTAAATTTAAATAACATTAAATTTACCATTTCAACCATTTGTAAGTGTATACTTCAGTGTGTTAAATGCATTCACACTGTTGGGCCACTATCACCGTCATCCATCTCTAGAACTTTTCGTCACCCCAAACTGAAACTCTCTACCCATCAGACAATAACTTCCCGTGATGCTGGGGTTTTCCTGGCCTTACCAGAAGGGACCTACAGAAGATTTTCGGATTGAATTTGTGCAAAGGTAGAAAATGTCAGTGAGATGACACCTGCTGCCTGGCTGGCAGTACTTACAAGGTGTTATCCGTTATAAGATGCATCTTAATTTCAGAGATAAAAATGTGAAAAAATACATTGCTTAGAATTAATGAGATACGATAAATCTCTCTAGAGTATCACTCACAGTTTGTGTTCCATGAATTGGTTTCAAGTGGGCCAAATATTGTTCTCCTCTGCCCTCAGGGAGGCCAGGCAGCTGGAGCCCTTAGACTGAAAACTGTTGGCTTTGAACAGTTTTATCTTTACCCCAGTGTGCCCTAAAATATTATCATTTACTATATGTAGTGTTATATGAGAAAGTCTAGGAAGCACAGTTCTGGAAGTTTCCCATCTTTAGTCTGGCCGGATTTCTGATTTTATATTTATTACAAAGGTGGTGCTAGTGGTAAAGAATCTACTTTCCAATGCAGGAGACATAAGAGACCCAGCCAGTTTCCATCCCTGGGTTGGGAAGATCCCCTGGAGGAGGGGATGGCAACCCACTCCAATATTCTTGCTTGGAGAACCCCACAGACAGAGGAGCCTGGTGTGCTACTGTCCATGGGGTCACAAAGAGTTGGGCACAACTGAAGCGACTGAGCACACACACACAGTATCATCTGTGTGCATCAGAAGGTAGGGGACACTGAGGGATGCGCTGTTTAAATATACTTGGACTACTGTAGCTAATAAAGCTACATTATTAATGGGAGTAATAAAGCTCCCATTCTAGAGAAAGAAAAGAAAGTGAAGTCACTCAGTTGTGTCCGACTCTTTGCGACCCCATGGACTGTAGCCCACCAGGCTTCTCCGTCCATGGGATTCTCCATGCAAGAATACTGGAGTGGGTTGCCATTTCCTTCTCCAGGAGATCTTCCTAACCCAGGGATGGAACCCAGGTCTCCCACAGTGCAGGCAGATGCTTTGCAATCTGAGCCACCAGGGAAGCTCCTAGGGAATGGAAGATGTATCCAAACCACTAAGGTCCTTTTCATATTAATGCTATGAAAAGGTTAAACAGAGATTAGAGTACTTATCAGAATAAAACTCCTTTCATACCCTTTCAACCAGCAATCCCATTTGCATTGGTTGAAATAGTTTGGGTTCTAAGTATTACAAACCCAAACTCAAATGACTGAAATACTTAGCTCACTTGACAAGAAGCCCAGAAGGAGGGAGACTTCAAGGGGTGGTTAATTCAGCAGCTCATCAGCACATTAAGGATTTGGGTTTTCCCATTTTTCCCTCTGCCATTCCAGTTCCTTTGCCTCATTCTCAGACTAGGTCCTCTCATAGCTGTGTGAAGGCTGCATCAACTCTGGATGTGACAGGAGAATGTCCCAGGGCCTCTTGTTTTCTCAAAGGCCCAGACACTTCACACTGTTTCCCATTGGAGCCAATCGAGTTGGATGCTCAGCCATTAACCAATGACTGCCAGTGAAAGTGGAACCATATGACTGGCCTGGACCAAACAGAACTTCATTCTGACTCATGAGGAGTTGAAGTGGACCCTGATTTGAATTTATTCAGTTAGTAAAGACAAGATGGAGGAGGGTGTGTCTTTTGGGTAGGCAAACAGAAATGTCTCTTGAACCATTTTTAAGGAGCAGTCTAACAGAGCAGCAACTCCATGCTGAGTGAACACTTGTTGCAATACTATTTTTAAAGGCAAAAATTTAGAATTAATCAAAATGTCCATCAGTGGAGAACTGATAAACTGCAGTATTGCCATACAGTGAAATAGCTACTGCTGCTGCTGCTAAGTCGCTTCAATCGTGTCTGACTCTGTGTGACCCCATAGACGGCAGCCCACCAGGCTCCCCCGTCCCTGGGATTCTCCAGGCAAGAACACTGGAGTGGGTTGCCATTTCCTTCTCCAATGCATGAAAATGAAAAGTGAAAGTGAAGTCACACAGTCGTGTCCGACTCTTCGAGACCCCATGGACTGCAGCCTTCCGGGCTCCTCCGTCCATGGGATTTTCCAGGTAAGAGTACTGGAGTGGGGTGCCGTGGAGAGGGTAAGGTATTAGGTTGGCAAAGATGTTCATACAGATTTTCTATAATATTTTATGGGAAAACCCAAATGAACTTTTTGGCCAGCCCAATAGCTATGCATGCAATCAACATGGATGAATGAATGAGATTTACGTTTCAGCAAGGAAAACACTATAGAACAACAGAGGAAGTTGATCCTATTTTGATCCTTCTAGGTTCACTTAAGTATTGTATATATATACTCAGAATAGGCATGTTTGTATGTTCTGCTCTGAAGGGGATTAAGATGGGGAAGGCAGTGGTGGTGGAAAGAGGAAATTTCACTTAATAGATTTATACACTTTTGGTTTCTTACCTTTTTTAACAGTATAATACTTCTGTGATAAAAACAATTTGCCACATGGGAAGAAGGCAAATAGAATATGACTGTGACAATAGTATACTGCTGCTGCTGCTGCTGCTAAGTCGCTTCAGTCGTGTCCGACTCTGTGCGACCCCATAGACGGCAGCCCAGGCTCCACCATCCCTGGGATTCTCCAGGCAAGAACACTGGAGTGGGTTGCCATTTCCTTCTCCAATGTGTGAAAGTGAAAAGTGAAAGTGAAGTCGCTCAGTATACTGCTAGTAATGAGATAATGCTCTCCCACATTATAGTTACATGTGTAAATAAATTAATCCCTACTTTGTTACTATCTTTTTTGAAGTCTCATGCCCACACTGGATGGGCCTAATCTTCGGTAGTTAACAGTGTAGCCTTTTGAGCTGGCCTGTCCAACACAGTAGCAACGAATCACACGTGGCTGTTTAAATTTAGATGAATTAAAGTGAAAGAAAATAAAAAATGCAATTCCTTAGTCACACCAGCCACATTCCAAGTGCTCAGTCATCTCATTTGGCTGGTGGCTGCCATGTCGAACAACTTAGGTTATAGAACATTTCAATCTTGGGACGAAGGTCTATCAGACTGCGCTGCTTGAAACCTGGCTGCTGGAGTTCAAGTGAGGTCTTAGCCTCTTAGTAGCTTTGTGGCTCTGGGAAAGTGTTTTTAACATCCTTGTTCCTTAGCTTTCTAGTCATTAAAACAGGGAGGATAATAGTACTTACCTTATAGGACTGATGAACAGATTAAAATTATTAGTGCCTGCTACATGGTAAATCATCAATGTTTATTCATTCTTATGAGAATTCTTATTAGAAACATTTCTACCCACAGCAATTGAACACTTACTGAGTGTTGGGTACTGTCCTCGCACCATCATTTTATGGATAAAACTGTGGTTTGACAAATGAAGTAAAGCAAGCCTGTCTACCCCAAAGAGGCAGAGCAGAGTCCGAGCCAGGTCATGGACCAAGACTTGTGCTCTTTGGTGTTTAATCTGTAAGTGACGTTTTTTTAAGGGGATGGGAGAACTGAGTAGTCGCTGCCCCCCCTTCTGCCCTCCTTCTCCCTTTCTGAACAAGAGCTAACTGATTCAAAAGCACTATCGATTTTAGATTTCTGGTTAGCTTTTCTTCTTTTCTACTTTTTTGACAGCAGAAGGATTGGAGGTGAGAGGACAATGAAATTTATTAGCAACTCCGTGCCCATATTCTGTGGTATGTGATTACTGTTTCTTCTTGTTTTTTCCAAAATTCGAATGGTCCTTTTAAAAGGAAACCACTTTGTGACCAAATTAGAGAAGGGGAGATCTTACTTGAGGATGAAACAGGAAGAGACAATTATCTTCAAGAGCTCCTAATCAAAGTTTAAAATCATCATCATATGTCGCTGCTTAAAAAAGTTTAGTTACACATCCCTTGCTTAGGGGTAGGAAATTTATAGGAAAGGACAGGGATTATGCAGACATTTACCATGGGCCTCCATAGGCTCACAAGAAGAGGCTGCTGCTGCTGCTAAGTCACTTCAGTCATGTCCGACTCTGTGCGGCCCCATAGATGGCAGCCCACCAGGCTCCAGGCAAGAACACTGGAGTGGGTTGCCATTTCCTTCTCCAATGCATGAAAAAGAAAAGTGAAAGTGAAGTCTCTCAGTCGTGTCCGACCCTCAGCGACCCCATGGACTACAGCCTTCCAGGCTCCTCTGACCGTGGGATTTTCCAGGCAAGAGTACTGGAGTGGGGTGCCATTGCCTTCTCCAACAAGAAGAGGTTAAAGGTGTCATTTTCTTCAATGATTTGGGAGGGGACTTGTGTCCGTCACAACTTCCTGGGCTAGACCTGGGTTCACCTTCACTGAAAATGGCACCCTTAATTAGAGGATCTTTAGAACTGTTTTCCTAATTATGCAGCATGCTGTCAGAAAATGTGTTCCATCTCAGTGGCGAAGATAAACCCCTGTTGCTGCTGCTGCTAAGTTGCTTCAGTCATGTCCGACTCTGAAAACCCCTGTAGCAGCACAGAAAAATAACTAGTATTTGCAGATAAGGTCTTGCTTTTAATTTCATTTCTTAAGTTACAATTCCAGTTGGCTGCTGTTTCCCTGTGAGTCAACATTTATCTTGAAGTTATTACCATGAGCTGAAGTGCTATGGAAAATACGCCTTCAGTTTTTTTCAGTCTTCATAAGCTCTGTGTGTGTGTGTGTATGTTAGGGGAGAGGAAAGACAACTAATGCAGTTTTGAAAAGCCATTGAGAATTGGTTTGTAAGGGTGTCACAGTGTTGTCTGGGGATGAGAGAAAAGGAAGAGGATGGTTAAGCAAGCCTAGCTGGGGCTGTTAAACCATCTGATGTTAACAGTTGATCAGGATTTATCTGTGCCTTGTGAAAACTGAAAATTGAATTCAGTTCATCCTTCTGGCTTCCAAATAGTGATTTCAAATTGAAATCACTATTTGGCACTTCACTGTACAATAAATTGTGAATAATTTACCTTGAAAAACTAAATTTGAGTAGAAAAACAGAAAATAGTAGAAAACTTTTACTCCCTTATATCATTCCTTCCTCCACAATGCAACACAAGAGATTTCATTTTGTTTCTGAAATATGATTTACTGAAAATAAATTTTAGCACCATTCCTAGAACATGGGCCACACTGGTTTTGACTCTAAGCTCCATGAGGGCGAGATCATTTGTACTTGACTTGTTGCTACATCCCAACATTTGTCAGATGGTTGGATGGCATCACTGACTCAATGGACATGAGCTTGAACAAGCTCTGGGAATTGGTGATGGACAGGGAAGCCTGGCGTGCTGCTGTCCATGGGGTCGCAAAGAGCTGGACATGACCGAGTGACTGAACTGACTGACACATAGTGGCCATCCATGAAGACTTGAATGTGTAAGTGAGTCTGGGGGTCTTAACCTTATGTGTGCTTTAGTACCTTTGACAGTTAATGTAATTTCAATCTATCTTCACTGATGTGGGTTCTTTAGATGTTTAATATGATGATAAGTGAGATTACCACATCCTTCCATATATTTGCTTTCCAGGGTTTTCTTTTGTGGACTTAGTTAAAGCATATATTTATCTTCCAACATTTCTTTTTAGGTTGACCCTGGATTGGAAAGTTTCCAGCCTGGAATGATTATAATCGAAAGAAACCTTTCTCCTTATTCTTCTTGATGCCAACATGCCCACTTCTCTCTTTTAAAACAATAGCATGATATCTTTGATTAATGTTATGAAGCCCAGAGATCTTCAGAATGGGTCTTCAGAGATCTTCAGTGACTCCATGCATTTCTACATGCTGTGTTTGAGACTTCATGGGCTGTTGTAGTATGGGCTTGTAAGTGTAGGAGAAAGAAGACAAGGCAAGAGACACACAGGGACCACACATCACGGGGAGCCTAATATTCAATGCCAGGATATTGGACTTTATGCCAAAAGCCATCAGGAGCCTCTGAAGGGCTATACACAGGAAGAGACGTGGTGAACATGTTGACAAATAGCTCCTGCTGCAGAGAGAAGTATGATTTGGAATAGGTTTGTGGGTGTTGAGCAGGGGATGTGGGCAGTAAATCTGGAGAATGGTAGACCAGATAGGAGGTTATGGTAGTAGTAATTAAAAAAAAATTATTTTATTGAAGTATAGTTGATTTACAAAGTTGGGTTAATTTCTGCTGTACAGCAAAATGATTGTTATACATGCATATACCTTATTTTTCATGTTCTTTTCCATTATAGTTTATCACAGGATATTGAATATAGTTTCCTGTGCTGTACAATACAATCTTGTTCTTTATCCATTCTATTTATAATAGTTTGCATCTGCTAATCCCACACTCCCAATCCATCCCTCCTCTATCCCCCTTCTCCTCGGCAGCCACAAGTCTGTTCTCTCTGTATGTGAGTCTATCTCTGTTTCATAGATAAGTTCATGTTGTATCTTAGATTCCACATATAAGTGATATTATATGATATTTGTCTTTTTCTATCTGACTTACTTCACTTAGTATGATCATCTCTCGGTCCATCCATTTTGCTGCCAATGGCATTATTTTGTTCTTTTTTAATGGCTGAATAGTATTTCACTGTAGGCATGTCCCACTTCTTTTTCCGTTCAGCTGCTGATGGGCACTTCGGTTGCTTCCATGTCTTGGCTGTTGTAAATAGTACTGTAGTGAACATCGGGGTGCATGTGTCTTTTCAAATTATAGTTTTCTCTGGATATATGCCCAGCAGTGGGATTGCTGGATCATATGGCAACTCTATTTTTAGATTTTTGAAGAACCTCCATGCTGTTTTCCACAGTGGCCGCACCAATTTACATGTTCATATGGTAGTAACTCACGCGAAATTGCTTAAGAGAGATTTAGGATGTGCGAGAAGCCAAACTTAGTTTTGGCCTAAATGAAAATGAAGCTTAGGCTGACATTCAGATTTCTGGCTTGAAAAGTTTCTAGACTACTACTTTTGGAGGTGTTGGTTGTGGTATAAAAGAGAAGGGAATTTGGAAGGATAGGTGGTAGAAATTCAATACAGAATGCTGGCATGGGAACTGTTAGTTCTCTCCCAAGTCCAGTCTTCTTTTGGAGCAATAGAAACTTTGATTTTTAGTTGAACTAAATAATTACATTTTTCAGTTTTTTTGTTTTTGTTTTTGTTTTGTATCTAGGCATGGCCATGTGACTAAGTTCTGGCCAACAAGGATAAAAGTCATGTGATAAATCTAGGAATCATCTTTGAAACATAGCTGATATATGCCTCTTACTCAGTCTTTAAGTCATGTCTGACTCTTTGTGACCCAATGGACTGTAGCCCACCAGGCTTCTCTGTCCATGGGATTTTCCAGGCAAGAATATTGGAGTGGTTTGCTATTTTCTTCTCCATATATACCTTTTACTTTCTTATTTTTTGTTCCCTCCTTCATCATGCTGCCTGAAATATGGTTGCTGTCATCTTCTAACATTGGGGCCAAAAGAGGATCTTGAGAGAGCTTAGCCTGAGCTCAAATGAGTCTGGATCCCTGAGGACTCAGTGGAGAATAGTCCCATAGCCATCCTGGACTGCCTGCTTCTAGATTTCACTTACATGAAAAAGACAAAGCTTTTACATTGGTTAGGCCATTGTTAAGTTGATTTTAAGCCACATAGAGCAAAACCTAACCCTAATGAATTCATAACGTATTTATGGAATTGATACATATTCTATTTTGAGGACTTCCATGCATTATCAGTTCAAGTGAGTGGTTTTATGGTTATTCAGTGAAGAGTCCTAGACAAGTAAGATTTTATTTCTTTACTTCAGCTTTCATTTCTTTGAAATTCTCAGAAAGAATCTTCCTGAGTTCAGGAGAAATGAGGGGTGAAATACATGTTTAGACCTTAACTCTCACTTCCTGTGTAATTCCAGAGAATTACAGTTGGTGTGTCTATTAGTCATGTCTTTTTATTCTGCATTTTGGTGCTTTGACATCTCAGAGTCTTGCTGACCCTGTAGAGACTGCCCTTTCCGGGGCCAGTTAATGCCCAGTGAGAGCAAACACCTCACCTGTGAGCCTGCCTTTCATATGCAGACCAACCAGTTCAGAACCCACATCCCCAACCACTGCCTCTGGTGGGTTCTTACTCATTGAGCCATCACTCCTCTGACCTCATCACCCCAGATCCAGATACCTAGAGACAGCCCCTCACTCTGGAGACCCCTGAAATTATTCAAACTTGCCAATACTAAACCTGCTTACCTTACCTTGTCCACCTTCCTGCAGAAACCACAATAAAGGCTCTTGCCCACGCTTTTCCCTCTCTCTGCTTCCTACTGACCTTTGTGTGCATGTAGGGGCCAAGGGGAAGTCTTTGTTGATACTAATACATGGGTTACAGAGAAATAAATGGAGTGATGGTTTTTAGGGGAATAGAAGAGTAGAATCTCAGTCTCTCTCCACCTGCCTCTAACTCTCAGCTGCTGCCTTCTTATTGGCCATATTGGATGACAAGGCCTTGGTGGGAATGCCATGTTGGGTCCTTGGAGGCCTCTGTCTTCCTGGTCAGTGGTACAGGTGCCATCTTGGAAGTACCACCCTCAGGAGGAGCAGGGGCCTTGGTTTCATCTCCTCTGTGGCCCCCTGGGCAGCGACCTCTTTAGACATTTTGTTCTCCATCTTCTTGTCTGAGGAATAGCACCATTCTTGCCCTTGACTTTACCACATGGCCTTGCGTGGCATGCTGTCACCTGTTTTTAAGGATCTATAAATATAAAAACCTTCTTCCTTTATGACAGTCTTTTCTGTATCTGCCTGCCTTACCATACTGCTGCTGCTGCTGCTAAGTCGCTTCAGTCGTATCCGACTCTGTGCAACCCCATAGACGGCAGCCCACCAGGCTTCCCTGCCCCTGGTATTCTCCAGGCAAGAACACTGGAGTGGGTTGCCATTTCCTTCTCCAATGCATGAAAGTGAAAAGTGAAAGTGAAGTCGCTCAGTCGTGTCCGACTCCTAGCAACCCCATGGACTTCAGCCTACCAGGCCCCTCTGTCCATGGGATTTTCCAGGCAAGAGTACTGGAGTGGGTTGCCATTGCCTTCTCTGCCTTACCATACTTAATTAATACAAATCCCAAGTGCCCGTAAGACAATGTTTGCCTCAATTTACCTAGCTGAAAGATCAGTGTACAATTCTTCAGCAGGACACAATGAAATGCTTTGGAAAGAGAAAAATGCAAGCAGGAGAGGACTCAATAAAATGATGTACATTCATTCATTCATATTCATAACATTTGCTTTACCAAAATGATGATTCAGTCCAGCTGAGAATTTGTGTTTTAGATTTGATGTATAATAGTTATTAATAAAGGAATGTTATTGAATCCTTAGAGTAAGTACATAGTCTTCCAGGTGCTTACTGGTTTTTTCTCTGAACGTTTGTTCTATTAATTCATATTTATGTAGCACTTATTAACTGCATGGTATACTTTTACACAGGTAAACTATATGCTTAATAAGAAAGTAGGCCCTTGGGAGCCTGTAGTTAAGAAAACTGTTATTTGGAATTCATGTAATATAAGTATTTATAACTAAGATTGCCTTTCATTTAAAAGGAAAGAAATTCTCTTCTTGAGGACCACAATGGAGCATGTTAGAATCCTGAGTGAGTCATCCCCACACATGGTGCTGGAGGCCTGAGCCATCGCCTTCCTTCTTAATCCCAATTGCACTGCCAAAGCAATCATGCATCGAGAACCACAGTTTGTTAGCTGCAGCTGAAGAATAAATCACTCCTGGGGACCCTGCAGTTCAAGTATATATATATTTCAAGCAAACCCAGGATATGAAAATCTGTATTTACACAACAGATAGATTAAGGATAATAATTCACTTTCCAAAGGATTTACTACTGCAGGCCCTATGAACTAACTCTCTCTATATAAAGTGTGATTTGATTTTCAAAAGATCCCTTCTATAGGCAATTTTGGAGGAAGAGTCTGTTGTGTAAATTAAGATGGTCAGGGGAGATAGGAATTATAGGCTGCTATGTAATGGGGCAGTTTGTTTTTTAGTTCCTTTGTGAGTTCATCTCTATGCTTTGTCAACTTCAAAGTTGTGACATTCTTTAGAACGTGTTATGGTGTACAGAGATGGAGGCCTGATTGCAAGCAATTAAAAGATTAATCAAATATATAAAGTTCTAGCATTCTTTAAGGTGATTGAATGGTAACTGTCTTTGCAAGGGCCTAGATAACTCTGGGCTTCCCTGGTGGCTCAGTGGTAAAGAATGTGCCTGACAATACAGGAGATGTGGGTTCAATTCCTGTGTTTGGAAGATGGAGAAGGAAATGGCAATCCACTCCAGTATTCTTGCCTGGGAAATCCCATGGACAGAAGAGCCTGGCAGGCTATAGTCTGTGTGTGCATGCTAAGTCATTTCAGTCGTATCTGACTCTCTGTAATCCTATGGACTGTAGCCCACCAGGGTCCTCTGTCCATGAGATTCTCCAGGCAAGAATACTGGAGTGGGTTGCTATGCCTTTCTCCAGGGAATCTTCCCGACCCAGGGATCAAACCCACATCTCTTACATCTCATGCATTGGCAGGCAAATTCTTTACCACTAGTGCCACCTGGGAAGCCTAGGCTATAGTCCATGGAATTTCAAGAGTTGGACATGACTAAGTGACTAAACAACAGCAACAAATAACTGCCTTCAGTAGAGCAGTTTATAGCTTTCTGAGCTTTCTGTATATAATATCTTATTATCTCATTTGCTCTCCATAGCAATGTTGTGGGGTAGAAGCCATGGTGATGTTTTCATCCCCATTTCACTGATCAGAGTCCCAAACTGGATGGATCAGAAGAGGTCGAGCTGGGTGGGGAACACAGATCCTAGTCTATGGCATGCCCCATTACCACAGGAGTACCCACTCTAACTGTGGTTGGTTTTAGAGTGAGCCAGTGGCCCCTAATTTATCTTTTTAACTCCTTGAATTTCATAAACTTTCATCATCTCTGGAAGAAAACTAGGCCTGCTTCCTACTTCATTGGTGTGTCTTAATCAGCTCTGAAATGCAGACTTAGTGATTTCTGGATTGTATTTGTGACTGGAGATATTGATAGTGGAAAATATTTACTCCTGAAGCTCTAGGGGAAAGTAACATGAGTTGTACTGCTTTCCTGCCAAATACACATTTGGTTCTTGAAAGTAAAGAGAAATGTTGAGAGATTCCTGTATTTATTTGTGGTGATGAATGCTTATATAAAATTAGAATTTGAAAACTACTTGGATAATGATCCAGATTTTTAGAGAAATTTTTTTAATAGTGTTCTCTTTAGTAGTACATGGCAAATACTTTCAGAACGGAAATTCAATGCAAGCATTATAAGAGTAATTTTGTAATAAAACTTACTTTCAAAAGAAAGGCTTTTAAAGCATCAGATACAATTATGGTGCAGTAAATGCACCAGTTAGGATAGGTACTTTGGCAAGGTCAACCTTGCCTACAGTAAGACCTTCAGGAAGAATCATCTTCGAACCCTCAACTCAGAAGGAAATTCCTCCCAGAGTAATGGATAGGTACTGATTTCAATTCAATTTGACTCAAGAACAGATAACAGCAATTATCCACTGGTAGCAAGAATCTTCTGAAGTTGCACATCTGACAAAATATGGTCCACTGGAGAAGGGAATGGCAAACCACTTCAGTATTCTTGCCTTGAGAACCCCATGAACAGTATGAAAAGACAAAAAGATAGGACACTGAAAGATGAACTCCCCAGGTTGGTAGGTGCCCAATATGCTACTGGAAAAGAGTGGAGAAATAACTCCAGAAAGAATGAAGAGACAGAGCCAAAGCAAAAACAACACCCAGTTGTGGATGTGACTGGTGACAGAAGTAAAGTCCAATGCTAAAAAGAACAATATTGCATAGGAACCTGGAATGTTAGTTCCATGAATCAAGGCAAATTGGAAGTGGTCAAACAGAAGATGGCAAGAGTGAAAGTCGACATTCTAGGAATCAGCAAACTAAAATGGACTGGAATGGGTAAATTTAACTCAGATGACCATTATATCTATTACAGTGGGCAAGAATCCCTTAGGAGAAATGGAGTAGCCATCATAGTCAACAAGAGCCTGAAATGCAGTACTTGGATGCAGTCTCAAAAACGACAGAAGGATCTCTGTTCGTTTCCAAGGCAAACCATTCAATATCACGGTGATCCAAGCCTATGCCTCAACCAGTAATGCTGAAGAAGCTGAAGTTGAATGGTTCTATGAAGACCTATAAGACCTTCTAGAACTAACACCCAAAAAAGATATCCTTTTCATTAAAGGGGACTGAAATGCAAAAGTAGGAAGTCAAGAAACACTTGGAGTAACAGGCAAATTTGGCCTTAGAGTACAGAATGAAGCAGGGCAAAGGCTAATAGAGTTTTGCCAAGAGAATGCACTGGTCATGACAAACACCCTCTTCCAACAACACAGGAGAAGACTTTACACATGGACATCACCAGATGGTCAACATCGAAATCAGATTGATTATATTCTTTGCAGCCAAAGATGGAGAAGCTCTATATAGTCAGCAAAAAACAAGACCGAGAACTGACTGTGGCTCAGATCATGAACTCTTTATTGCCAAATTCAGACTTAAATTGAAGAAAGTAGGGAAAACCACTAGACTATTCAGGTATAACCTAAATCAAATCCCTTACGATTATACAGTGGAATTGAGAAATAGACTTAAGGGACTAGATCTGATAGAGTTCCTGAAGAACTATGGAATGAGGTTCGTGACATTGTGTAGGAGACAGGGATCAAGACCATCCCTAAGAAAAAGAAATGTAAAACATGCAAAATGGCTGTCTGAGGAAGCCTTAAATAGCTGTGAAAAGAAGAGAAGTGAAAAGCAAAGAAGAAAAGGAAAGATATACCCATTTGAATGCAGAGTCCCAAAGAATAGCAAGGTCTACAGATAAGAAAGCCTTCTTTGGTGATCAGTGCAAAGAAATAGAGGAAAACAATAGAATGGGAAAGACTAGAGATCTCTTCAAGAAAATTAGAGATACCAAGGGAACATTTCATACAAAGATGGGCTCAATAAAGGACAGAAATGGTATGGACCTAACAGAAGCAGAATATATTAAGAAGAGGTGGCAAGAGTAAACCAAAGATTTGTACAAAAAAGATCTTCATGACCCAGATAATCACAATGGTGTGATCACTCACCTAGAGCCAGACATCCTGGAATGTGAAATCAAGTGGGCCTCAGGAAGCATCACTTCGAACAAACCAAAGCTAGTGGAAGAGATGGAATTCCAATTGAGCTATTTCAAATCCTAAAAGATGATGCTGTGAAAGTGTTGCACTCAATATGCCAGCAAATTTGGGAAACTCAGCAGTGACCACAGGACTGGAAAAGGTCAGTTTTCATTCCAATCCCAAAGAAAGGCAATGCCAAAGAATGCTCAAACTACTGCACAATTGCACTCATCTCACATGCTAGTAAAGTCATGCTCAAAATTCTCCAAGCCAGGCTTCAGCAATACGTGAACTGTGAACTTCCAGATGTTCAAGCTGGTTTTAGAAAAGGCAGAGGAACCAGAGATCAAATTGCCAACATCCGCTGGATCATGGAAAAAGCAAGAGAGTTCCAGAAAAACATCTACTTCTGCTTTATTGACTATGCCAAAGCCTTTGACTGTGTGGATCACAATAAACTGGAAAATTCTGAAAGAGATGGGAATACCAGACCACCTGACCTGCCTCTTGAGAAACCTATATGTAGGTCAGGAAGCAACAGTTAGAACCGGACATGGAACAACAGTCTGGTTCCAAATAGGAAAAGGAGTACATCAAGGCTGTATATTGTCACCCTGCTTATTTAACTTATATCCAGAGTACATCATGAGAAATGCTGGGCTGGAAGAAGCACAAGCTGGAATCAAGATTTCTGGGAGAAATATCAATAACCTCAGATATGCAGATGACACTACTCTTATGGCAGAAAGTGAAGAGGAACTAAAAAGCCTCTTGATGAAAGTGAAAGAGGAGAGTGAAAAAGTTGGCTTAAAGCTCAATATTAGAAAACTAAGATCATGGCATCCGGTCCCATCACTTCATGGGAAATAGATAGGGAAACAGTGGAAACAGTGTCAGACTTTATTTTTTTGGGCTCCAAAATCACTGCAGATGGTGACTGCAGCCATAAAATTAAAAGACGCTTGCTCCTTGGAAGGAAAGTTATGACCACCCTAGATAGCATATTGAAAAGCAGAGACATTACTTTGCCAACAAAGGTCCGTCTAGTCAAGGCTTTGGTTTTTCCAGTAGTCATGTATGGATGTGAGAGTTGGACTGTGAAGAAAGCTGAGTGCTGAAGAATTGATGCTTTTGAACTGTGGTGTTGGAGAAGCCACTTGAGAGTCCCATGGACTGCAAGGAGATCCAACCAGTCCATTCTAAAGGAGATCACTTCTGGGATTTCTTTGGAAGGAATGATGCTAAAGCTGAAACTCCAATACTTTGGCTACCTCATGCGAAGAGTTGACTCATTGGAAAAGACTCTGATGCTGGGAGGGATTGAGGGCAGGAGGAGAAGGGGACGACAGAGGATGAGATGGCTGGATGGCATCACTGACTCGATGGACATGAGTTTGAGTGAACTCTGGGAGTTGGTGATGGACAGGGAGGCCTGGAGTGCTGCAATTCATGGTGTCTCAAAGAGTCGGACACGACTGAGCGACTGAACTGAACTGAATTTTATTTTATTGTGATTATATCTGTATTTAACAATGGACTCATTTTGTTTGAAACAGCACTTAGAGGAAATGAGTCTACTTTTGCTTCTAAAATATTTAATATAAAGTGCTACCTTAACTTCATTAAGAATAGATCAATTGGAGTAGTATTTAAACAAGAGTAAAAATAGTAACTCTTCAGGGAAATAGATGGATTAGGGTTTTATTGGCTCTCCAAATTTATAACGTGGAGAAGAAATGTGTTTGGCTTGTATCCACTTGCTTGGAATGGCAAGTAAATCCATCACACCAAAGGTTGGGACACTCTTTTGTGGTTTGAATACTGACGGGAGGGTATATACATAAGCATGTTTTTGCTGCATATAACAGAAAGGGGGACTCACACGGACTTCAGTAATAGAGAAATGTCTCTTTTCCCATTACTAGAAGTTCAGAGGCAGTCAGGCTCTGAAGCAGCAAAACTCAGGTATATGATCTAGGACCCAAGGATCCAGCCCGGATCACCTCATGGTCATAGAAGGCTGCCAGTAACCAGAAGGGGTAATATGTTTTCTTACTCAAAGCTTGGAATATTCCCCATTCTGCCCATCCCAGTCTAAAACATGGGATTAAAGTCCTCCTATACTGTCCATTATGGTAGTGGTTACCATATGTGTCTATTAAATACCTGAAATATGGAGAAGGAAATGGCAACCCACTCCAGTATTCTTGCCTGGAAAAGTCCATGGACAGAGGAGCCTGGTGGGCTGCAGTCCATGGGGTTACCTGACTGAGCACGCATGCATGAGGGTGGAGGGAGATGGGTTGGTAACTATAAACTGGAAATAAACTAGAAATAAATACCTGAAATATGACTATTCCAATGGACATGTGCTGTAAGTGTAAAAAGCACACTCAACTTTGAAGACTTCATATGAAGTAAAAGAATGTAAAGTATCTCAATAATTGTTATACTGATTATATGTTTGAATGATGATACTTTGGATATATATAAGGGAGCGACTTCACTTTCACTTTTCACTTTCATGCATTGGAGAAGGAAATGGCAACCCACTCCAGTGTTCTTCCCTGGAGAATCCCAGGGACAGAGGAGCCTAGTGGGCTGCCATCTATGGGGTTGCACAGAGTCGGACATGACTGAAGGGACTTCGCAGCAGCAGCAGCAGCAGCAGCAAATGTATTTTAGAAGTTAATTATTTCACCTGCTTCTTTTTACAGTGTGGCTACTAGAAAACAGCATTATGTTTGTGGCTTGCTTTATGTTTCTGTTGGACAGCACTGCTGTAGTCTGATGGGACCAGCTTTGGACACAATTTGGGCTGGACAGGAATGCCATGTACTAAGTGGCTGAGGGAGTGAGTAGCTATTGAGAAGAGTCGATAATCATGTCCTCCACAAAAGGAGAGGAACGGGGGACACCTGTGTGTCTCTGTGCTCTGAAAATGACTTTTCAGTACACTGAGTGTGTTCTGGTATGTGAAACAATGGCAGCCCTCCCAAATCCACTCGTTTCCCTCTTTCATGCCTGTTTTCTAGTCTACATGAAGCCATTCCCCAATCTGCTTGTAGAGAGGAAAAGATGAATTAAAGAGTGATGGGAAGAGGAAGGCAGAGGGAGGATGCTGGCAGTAATTAGTCGGTTAGCTGCACAAATAGCTAAAGTTCCATCACAGGTGAAGACGCTTCGGAAAGGCCCTGTTGACACTGCTTTGCATAAGCTTGTCATTTCCCCACTTCATATGATGGAACATTCTAACAGACACTCCTTTTCTGCTGGCTGTGTTGGCCTGCATGAAAAAGCACATAGAAGGACTTGGTTAATGGGAAGTGGGGTGCTGGTGGCTTCTTTCCTGGCACCCTGTCTGGGAGAGGGAAGAAGCTGGGGGTGGAGGTGCTGTGCTAATCCCCTGTACCATCCATCCCAGAGCTCTGATTGCTTACCACGGTTGCCATTTTGATGCTTTCTGCTGATTTTCTACTCTCTTAGCCCTGTACCTACTGACCACTTTTATCCACCACATTCTTTACTGTGGAGTTCCTCCAGATGCTCTTTGGCTTCCTCTCCACATAAAACCTAGTGTGTGTTAGTCACCATCACATTGTCTCTACCAGACTTTTTTCAAAGTGTCATCCGGGCCATGTGCTTCAGAATCATCTGAGGAGCTTGTTTAAAAGCAGCTCATCAGGACTTCCCTGGCAGTCCAGTGGTTAAGACTGTGCTGCCAAGGCAGGGGATGCAGTTTTGATCCCTGGTCAGGGAACTAAGATCCCACAAGCCATGTGGCAGCTAAAAGATGAAAATAAAGAGTTTGTTTGTAGGTCAGATGTTTACAAATGGAATTGAAAAAGAAAAAAGTAGTTCATCGAAGCTACTGGATTAGAATCTCTGGTGAGGTTGAATTTCTAACAGTCTCCCCAAGTGAATCCCACCCTTGCCCAAGTCCGAGAACTTCAGAGACTCTTATGGAGAGAGTGAATGCAAGCAGGTGGGGAAGGGGTTGTTTTCCAGTGTGGATCCTGGTAAGGGTTCAGTCCTAAGTTGGGGAAATGGGCCTTTCTGGATTTCTGTAAGGAAAGCAGGACCAGTGTCTGGTGGACTGAAGGGTGATGGTAGTATCAAGATGAAGAAGTACGGCCAAGAAAGTGTGCTCTCTTTGGGGGCGCAGCAGCCGAGGCCAGGAAGCGACTCGTCCCTCTAGCGGCTCAAGGCCTCTCAGAAGCAGGCCACACCCTGGGGACCCAGGTGTGTTTGCTTCTGAGAAAAGGCACACTCACTGGGGATTTTCAGAAACAACTGTGGAGGTGGGGGAGGAGGTGAAGCCCTTCAGCTGGGCAGATGAGGCTTCACATGCTTTCTGGGCTTGGTAAAAATAGTAACCTGCAGTTATGCTAGAGAGGCTGGAGGACCGTTCAGTCACCGTCAAAAAATTTTTGCAAAATAGCAGGAAAGCGTCACTCATAATGCATCTTCCCCAGGATTCTGTAGCTTCAGTCTACACAGTTGAAGCCCCATTTGTGTGGGAGATGTGAGTAGAGATATTCATGCTTGTTTTCCCAGCTCTGACCAGATCTCTGTGCCCCTTGCCTCACTATATATTCAGGGACTCAACCTTTTGCCTTGAAGGCAGGGCCAGAGCTCTTCAAATCTGGCAGAGCCATTGGAGTTGCCCCAAGCAGGGAGTGTCCTGACATTTCCTGCATCCCAGCAGATGCCAGAGAAGCACCAGGCATCTGAGTCAACTGCCCATCCTGGGGCCCACATAGGCATCAACACTGTACTTCTCCGCTGTGCCTTTGGAGGGTGCGGTTGTGTTTTGGGAAGAGATCCAGAAGAACCGGGAGCCCTAGGCCACATTGTGAGACTTCCACCATTCCCAGAGAGCCCAAGAGCTGCTCCTTGGGGTGGAGGTGAACAAAGAGGACAGCTGCCTGGAAACTTCCCTTCCAGGCATCTCCTCTGCATCAGAGGCTTCAATCTTCAGGCTTCTCCCCTGTAATTCCTCCACCCAAGAGGCCTTTGAAATTGCCGCAGTACCGCCCAGTACACTGGAACTTTGGACTTTCCGGCTTCCAGAAAGTGGAGGTACCTGGAAAACCCAGTCTACAGGCAGGAAGGGGAAGGGGTCCCTCTGTGTGGAGGGAAGGTGGTTGTGGGGTAGGAAGCACCCTGAGATCTGGAATTCTGGGTGCCCCAGTTGAAAAAACATTTCTCTCCGGTCTACACAGTCAGCTGTCTCTGGCTGCATACATTTTGGCCTTTGACAACATGAATATTAGTTATAGTCCTGCCTGTTTTCTATTGATCTTACCTGTGAATAAACTTTTTATTATATTGAAAATTAAATTGCTAAAGAACACCTTGGTATCCTCTAGATAGAAAATGCAGGAGCCACTTCAGTTTGGACCTTTCGGGACACTGGGGTCACCATTATATGCAGGCTGCCTCTGATGGAAGGTATGGAGCTGGAATGTGTAAGAGCTGTTACTGTTCCCACAGAGCATGTTCATTCCTTTCTGACAGTATTTGAGGCTATAGGCTCTATTTCTCTCTAAAGAAAGAAAACAGTATACAATAAAAATCTTGTGACGTTAGACTAGGTGAAACTGAAGGCACTGATTTTTCTTTAGTCGAGGACACCCATTTCAATAACTGAAGAAATTGAGAATGTTTAACATTCTGAGACCATGTGAAGCTGAGTTTAAGTGAAAGATGACTCCTGGTTCTTTCAGTCTTGCTTTAAAAATAAACTATATAATTAAACAGCTATAGATACTTCTCTTGTGGGGAGGAAAACAGCAGTCAAGTTATTTTTGCAATCGTGCCAACAGGGCAGTAGGTTTCCTAACCTTTTGGCAAAATAGAGAATCAATACCAATCAGAAAAAATGCTAACAAAAGGGAAAAATCTCATGGGAGCCTCAGGCGATAAAAGATTTAAAATGTGAGTAAAACATCACAGGTCAGCATTAAAATAGACAGTACATTTTTTGCCAAGGCAAAGTATCCAGCTAATAACTAGAGGTGTAAAATGGACTTAACCACACTGAGGGGCCCTAGAATATCTACTTCACTTCCCTCTCACTTCCATACAGAAAGAAGTCTTCATAGGGAGCCAGTCACTCCACAAGCAGTCATTTGGGGTCAGATGTTTCTCCCTGAAGGTAAAGATCTCTGGGAATATAAAACTCATCCATGCCTAATTTCTCAATTTTGATAGCAAAGAGACCAGACTTGCTTTCAAAGAGGAAAACTGATTACCTGTTGGTTAGTTCTGCAAATAAATAAGATGCTTTAAAATACTTGGAAAATGATGAAGTAAAAAGTGGTCCATTATATAGACAGGCTGAATTCTGACTAAAAGCAAATTGAAGTCATCTCCATTTAAAAGGATTTTATGCTCAGTAGGTAAAGAATCCGTCTGCAATGCAGGAGACCCTGGTTCAATTCCTGAGTTGGGCATATCTACTGGAGGAGGGATAGGCTACCCACTCCAGTATTCTTGGGCTTCCCTTGTGGTTTAGCTGGTAAAGAATCCGCTGACAAGTGGGAGACTTGGGTAGGCTCTCAGGTTGGGCAGATCCCCTGGAGAAGGGAAAGACTATCAACTCCAGTATTCTGGCCTAGAGAATTTCATGGACTGCATAGTTCACGGCATTGCAAAGAGTCAGACAGGACTGAGCAACTTTCACCATGGACTTATTAGAGAGGAACTCTCAGTTCAGTTCAGTTCAGTCACTCAGTTGGTCTAACTCTTTGCGACCCCACAGACTGAAGCATGCAAGGCCTCCCAGCCCATCACGAACTCCCAGAGTTTACTCAAACTCATGTCCATTGAGTCGGTGATGCCATCCAACTATCTCATGCTTTGTCGTCCCCTTCTCCTCCTGCCATCAATCTTTCCCAGCATCAGGGTCTTTTCAAATGAGTCAGTTCTTCCCATCAGGCAGCCAAAGTATTGGAGCCTCAGCTTCAGCATCAGTCCTTCCAATGAATATTCAGGACTGATTTCCATTAGGATGGACTGGTTGGATGTCCTTGCAGTCCAAAGGACTGTCAAGAGTGTTCTCCAACACCACAGTTCAAAAGCATCAATTCTTCGATGTTCAGCTTTCTTTATAGTCCAACTCTCACATCCATACATGACTACTGGAAAATCAGTAGCTTTGACTAGATGGACCTTTGTTGGCAAAGTAATGTCTCTGCTTTTGAATATGCTATCTAGGTTGGTCATAACTTTCCTTCCAAAGAGTAAATAAGTGTCTTTTAATTTCATGGCGGCAGTCACCATCTGCAGTGATTTTGGAGCCCAAGAAAATAAAGTCTGACACTGTTTCCACTGTTTCCCCATCTATTTGCCATGAAGTGATGGGACCGGATGCCATGATCTTCGTTTTCTGAATGTTGAGCTTTAAGCCAACTTTTTCACTCTCCTCTTTCACTTTCATCAAGAAGCTCTTTAGTTCTTCTTCACTTTCTGCCACAAGGGTGGTGTCATCTGCGTATCTGAGGTTATTGATATTTCTCCCGGCAATCTTGATTCCAGCTTGTGCTTCTTCCAGCCCAGCATTTCTCATGATGTACTCAGTTCAGTTCAGTCGCTCAGTCATGTCTGACTCTTTGTGATTCCATGAATCGCAGCATGCCAGGCCTCCCTGTCCATCACCAACTCCCAGAGTTCACTCAGACTCACATCCATCGAGTCAGTGATGCCATCCAGCCATCTCATCCTCTGTCGTCCCCTTCTCCTCCTGCCCCCAATCCCTCCCAGCATCAGAGTCTTTTCCAATGAGTCAACTCTTCGCATGAGGTGGCCAAAGTACTGGAGTTTCAGCTTTAGCATCATTCCTTCCAAAGAAATCCCAGGGCTGATCTCCTTCAGAATGGACTGGTTGGATCTCTTTGCAGTCCAAGGGACTCTCAAGAGTCTTCTCCAACACCACAGTTCAAAAGCATCAATTCTTTGGTGCTCAGCCTTCTTCACAGTCCAACTCTCACATCCATACATGACCACTGGAAAAACCATAGCCTTGACTAGACGGACCTTTGTTGGCAAAGTAATGTCTCTGCTTTTCAATATGCTATCTAGGTTGGTCGTAACTTTTCTTCCAAGGAGTAAGCATCTTTTAATTTCATGGCTGCAATCACCATCTGCAGTGATTTTGGAGCCCAGAAAAATAAAGTCTGACATTGTTTCCACTGTTTCCCCATCTATTTCCCATGAAGCGATGGGACCAGATGCCATGATCTTCATTTTCTGAATGTTGAGCTTTAAGCCAAACTTTTTACTCTCCTCTTTCACTTTCATCAAGAGGATTTTTAATTCCTCTTCACTTTCTGCCATAAGGGTGGTGTCATCTGCATATCTGAGATTATTGATATTTCTCCCGGCAATCTTGATTCCAGCTTGTGCTTCTTCCAGCCCAGCATCTGGAAAACTGACCTTTTCCAGATGTACTCTGCATAGAAGTTAGAATGAGCAGGGTGACAATATACAGCCTTGACGTACTCCTTTTCCTATTTGGAACCAGTCTGTTGTCCCATGCCCAGTTCTAACTGTTGCTTCCTGCATATAGGTTTCTCAAGAGGCAGGTCAGGTGGTCTAGTATTCCCATCTCTTTCAGGATTTTCCACAGTACATTGTGATCCACACAGTCAAAGGCTTTGGCATAGTAGCAGGGTGATAATATACAGCCTTGACATACTCCTTTTCCTGTTTGGAACCAACCAATCTGTTGTTCCATGTCCCGTTCTGTTTCTTCCTGACCTGCATACAGATTTCTCAAGAGGCAGGTCAGATGGTCTGGTATTCCGTTCTCTTTAAGAATTTTCTAGAGTTTGTTGTGGTCCATACAGTCAAAGGGAGAAGGCATTGGAATCCCACTCCAATACTCTTGCCTGGAGAATCCCATAGACGGAGGAGCCTGGTGGGCTACAGTCCATGGGGTCGCCAGCAGTCAGACACGACTGAGCAACTTCACTTTCACTTTTCACTTTCATGCATTGGAGAAGGAACTGGCAACCCACTCCAGTGTTCTTGCCTGGAGAATCCCGGGGACAGGGGAGCCTGGTGGGCTGCCGTCTATGGGGTCACACAGAGTCAGACATGACTGAAGAGACTTAGCATACAGTCAAAGGCTTTGGCATAGTCAATAAAGCAGAAGTAGATGTTTTTCTGGACTCTCTTGCTTTTTTGAATCCAACAAATGTTGGCAATTTGATCTCTGGTTCCTCTGCCTTTTCTAAAACCAGCTTGAACATCAGGAAGTTCACGGTTCACGTATTGCTGAAGCCTGGCTTGGAGAATTTTGAGCATGACTTTACTAGCATGTGAGATGAGTGCAATTGTGTGGTAGTTTGAGCATTCTTTGGCATTGCCTTTCTTTGGGATTGGAATGAAAACTGACCTTTTCTAGTCCTGTGGTCACTGCTGAGTTTCCCAAATTTGCTGGCATATTGAGTGCAGCACTTTCACAGCATCATCTTTTAGGATTTGAAATAGCTCAACTGGAATTCCATCACCTCCACTAGCTTTGTTCGTAGTGATGCTTCCTAAAGCCCACTTAACTTCACATTCCAGGATGTCTAGCTCTAGGTGAGTGATCACACCATCGTGATTATCTGGGTCATGAAGATCTTTTTTGTACAGATCTTTGGTTTACTCTTGCCACCTGTTAATATTTTCTGCTTCTGTTAGGTCCATACCATTTCTGTCCTTTATTGAGCCCATCTTTGTATGAAATGTTCCTTTGGTATCTCTAATTTTCTTGAAAAGATCTCTAGTCTTTCCCATTCTATTGTTTTCCTCTATTTCTTTGCACTGATCACCAAGGAAGGCTTTCTTATCTCTCCTTGCTTTGGAACTCTGCATTCAAATGGGAATATCTTTCCTTTTCTCCTTTGCTTTTTACTTCTCTTCTTTTCACAGCTATTTAAGGCCTCCTCAGACAGCCATTTTGCTTTTTTTTGCATTTCTTTTTCTTGGGGATGGTCTTGATTCCTGTCTCCTATACAGTGTCATGAACCTCCATCCATAGTTCATCAGGCACTCTGTCTATCAGATCTAGTCCCTTAAGTCTATTTCTCAATTCCACTGTATAATCGTAAGGGATTTGATTTAGCTCATACTTGAATGGTCTAGTGGTTTTCCCTACTTTCTTCAATTTAAGTCTGAATTTGGCAATAAGGAGTTCATGATCTGAGCCACAGTCAGCTCCTGGTCTTGTTTTTGCTGACAATATAGAGCTTCTCCATCTTTGGCTGAAAAGAATATAATCAATCTGATTCGATGTTGACCATCTGGTGATGTCCATGTGTAGAGTCTTCTCTTGTGTTGTTGGAAGAGGGTGTTTGCTATGACCAGTGCGTTCTCTTGGCAAAACTCTATTAGCCTTTGCCCTGCTTCATTCTATACTCCAAGGCCAAGAGATCGCCTTTATCTTCATTAATTTAAAGTGAAATCGCTTTAAGATAGTTTCATTACTTTAAGCTATCTTCCATAGTTTAAAGTGAATTCACTCAGTCATGTCTGACTCTTTGTGACCCCATGGACTGTAGCCTACCAGGGTCCTCTGTCTATTGGATTTTCCAGGCAAGAATACTGGAGTGGTTTGCCATTTCCTTCTCCAGGAGATCTTCCTGACCCAGGGATTGAACTGGGGTCTTCTGCATTGTAGGCAGACACTTTACCATCTGAGCCACCAGGGAAGTCCCCTCCATAGTTTGGCCCCAGGTCAATAACAGGGAGGGAACACAACCTCACCCATCAACAGAAAATTAGAGTAAAGATTTACTGAATTTGGCCCCACCCATCAGAACAAGAACATCTTTCAAATCCTGAAAGATGATGCTGTGAAAGTGCTGTACTCAATATGCCAGCAAATTTGGAAAACTCAGCAGTGACCACAGGACTGGAAAAGGTCAGTTTTCATTCCAATCCCAAAGAAAGGCAATGCCAAAGAATGCTCAAACTACCACACAATTGCACTCATCTCACATGCTAGTAAAGTCATGCTCAAAATTCTCCAAGCCAGGCTTCAGCAATATGTGAACCGTGAACTTCCTGATGTTCAAGCTGGTTTTAGAAAAGGCAGAGGAACCAGAGATCAAATTGCCAACATCCGCTGGATCATGGAAAAAGCAAGAGAGTTCCAGAAAAACACCTATTTCTGCTTTACTGACTATGCCAAAGCCTTTGACTGTGTGGATCACAATAAACTGTGGAAAATTCTGAAAGAGATGGGAATACCAGACCACCTAACCTGCCTCCTGAGAAATTTGTATGCAGGTCAGGAAGCAACAGTTAGAACTGGGCATGGAACAACAGACTGGTTCCAAATAGGAAAAGGAGTACATCAAGGATGTATACTGTCCCCATGCTTATTCTAACTTATATGCAGAGTACATCATGAGAAATGCTGGGCTGGAAGAAACACAAGCTGGAATCAAGATTTCTGGGAGAAATATCAATAACCTCAGATATGCAGATGACACCACCCTTATGGCAGAAAGTGAAGAGGAACTCAAAAGCCTCTTGATGAAAGTGAAAGAGGAGAGTGAAAAAGTTGGCTTAAAGCTCAACATTCAGAAAATGAAGATCATGGCATCCAGTCCCATCACTTCATGGGAAATAGATGGGGAAACAGTGGAAACAGTGTCAGACTTTATTTTTCTGGGCTCCAAAATCACTGCAGATGGTGACTGCAGCCACAAAATTAAAAGACGCTTACTCCTTGGAAGGAAAGTTATGACCAACCTAGATAGCATATTCAAAAGCAGAGACATTACTTTGCCAACAAGGTCCATCTAGTCAAGGCTATGGTTTTTCCAGTGGTCATGTATGGATGTGAGAATTGGACTGTGAAGAAGGCTGAGCACCAAAGAATTGATGCTTTTGAACTGTGGTGTTGGAGAAGACTCTTGAGAGTCCCTTGGACTGCAAAGAGATCCAACCAGTCCATTCTGAAGGAGATCAGCCCTGGGATTTCTTTGGAAGGAATGATGCTAAAGCTGAAACTCCAGTACTTTGGCCACCTCATGCGAAGAGTTGACTCATTGGAAAAGACTCTGATGCTGGGAGGGATTGAGGGCAGGAGGAGAAGGGGATGACAGAGGATGAGATGGCTGGATGGCATCACTGACTCGATGGACGTGAGTCTGAGTGAACTCCGGGAGTTGATGATGGACAGGGAGGCCTGGCGTGCTGCGATTCATGGGGTCGCAAAGAGTCGAACGTGACTGAGCGACTGAACTGAACTGATCTGATCAGAACAAGACCCAATTTCCCCTCAGTCTGTCTTTAAGCTTCCATAAGCCTCTTACCCTTCTCCATCAGAGGGCAGATAGACTGAAAACCACAATCACAGGAAATTAACCAATCTGATGTCATGGACCACAGCCTTGTCTAACAGTGAAACTATGAGCCATGCTGTGTAGGGTCACCCAAGATGGACGGGTCATCTTGGAGTGTTCTGACAAAACATGGTCCACTGGAGAAGGGAATGGCAAACCACTTCAGTATTCTTGCCTTGAGAACCCTATGAACAGTATGAAAAGGCAAAAATAAAGGACACTGAAAGATGAACTCCCCAGGTCAGTAGGTGCCCAATATGCTACTAGAGAGTAGTGAAGAAATAACTCCATAAAGAATGAAGAGACAGAGCCAAAGCAAAAACAACACCCAGTTGCAATGTGACTGATGATGAAAGCAAGGTCCGATGCTGTAAAGAGCATAGGATCTGGAGTGTTAGGTCCATGAATCAAGGCAAATTGGAAGTGGTCAAACAGAAGATGGGAAGAGTGAACGTCGACTTTTTAGGAATCAGTGAACTAAAATGGACTGGAATGGGTGAATTTAACTCAGATGACCATTATATCTACTACAGTGGGCAAGAATCCCTTAGGAGAAATGGAGTAGCCATCATAGTCAACAAGAGTCTGAAATGCAGTACTTGGATGCAGTCTCAAAAACAACAGAATGATCTCTGTTCGTTTCCAAGGGAAAGCATTCAATATCATGGTAATCCAAGTCTATACCCCTACCAGTAATGCTAAAGAAGCTGAAGTTGAATGGTTCTATGAAGACCTACAAGACCTTCTAGAAAAATCACCCAAAAAAGATGTCCTTTTCATTATAGGGGACTGGAATGCAAAAGTAGAAGTCAAGAAATACTTGCAGAGAGAAACTCTCAGTAGTTAGTAGTTATTCAGGGTCATCAGTTGTTACTGAATGCTCTCACCATGGGAATTTCCATATTTCAAAACCTAATCCTTACACAAAACAAAAACCCTGTTATGGAATCTAGCTATTATCAAGGGAGTGCATTTGGCAAATATAAATCAATTTTTTTTTTTTCCATATCATGGAGAGTGGATCTGTATCTTCACCATTTGAAAGAATGCAATCCACTTCTAGAGACAATCTATCTGGGCTGATCTTATGTACCCTAAAGCTGCTACATCAGTGCCTGAAGATCTCCATGATAAGGCTGGCCATGACAAATTAAATATTTTAATAACTAGAGTCTAAGCTTGCACCCAGATTTCATAGTATTTTAGAATTTAAAATATTATTATTATTATTTTAGAATTTAGAATTTTTTAAAAGTGTATTGCAGAACCTAACTCACATCTTTGTGTTAAAATGAACTGCATTTTAAATTCATTTAAAATGAATGTGAGTTTATCACAGGGGCATGATAACAACAGCTAGTTCTTATTCCTGTTTCTCAATTAACCATGTGGCATTAATTGGCATTAATTGGCGTTCATGTAATAATGGTTAATACTTTATACTTATTGAGCACACACAAATGTGCTAGGCATGATGCTAGGCCCTTTATTTACATGAGTTTTTGCAGTCAATTCTCATAGCATCCCTATGATGTTATTACAGCCACTTTACAGATACAGAAACTGAGGGTTGGTGAACTTGGGCAGGGTCACCCACCTCTACCACCAAAATGAGGCCAAGGCAGTTTGGTAGGAATGTGGGCCCTTAACAAGCACTGCACGTGGTTTCCCTGAGTTCAGGCGATGTGGACTGTGTCCATATTCACATGCATACCACCTCATTACTCAGCTACTATTTCTGCTCTAGAACTGCCAATATTTTCAGTCCTTATGAATTTTCATTCAATTTTCTTCCTTTTAGTTTTCCCTCTCCCATTTATTTCCTGTTTCCAGAATTGTTTGTCTTACACAATAGGTAGTTATCTAGAAATGCTTGTTTTCTCGGTGTTAAATGCCACGAATATTGTTCAATTTGTTGTTTTTGCTGTTCTGGCTGGTCTAGCTTCAGTAATATAGCTTTTACTTCAATTTAGAGGAAGCATGCAGAGGAAATAACTCAATATCTCTTATTTACATATTGATGTGTGGGATTCACAAATTATAAAGGTGGCATCTGATAATGCAGTGCCTGTACTGCCCTTTTCTTTATACATTCTAAAATGGTGACACAAATCACTATCCTTGTAGTTGATGTTTTCCTGGAGCAATCTGATATTTGCTGAAAGATCTAAAATGCAAGTTTCTTTCTTTTTGAAAAATTACAGCTATTCTTCCTTCACATGAAGTTGTTATACAGTTGATCTCCAACTGGGAACATTCTAATTAAGAAACATAGGAGAACTTGATGGTGCAAGATATATTTGTGAACAATGAAGTAAAAGTATTAATGTTTCATGTTCATTGTAGCAATATTTATAATAGCTTAAAATTGAGAATAATGTAAATGTGCCTAAGCAAGTGATTGGTTAAATAAACTATGTCATCCATATTTTAGAATATCATACTGCCCCCCCCCAAATATTTTAGAACATATTTTGAAGGTATAGGAGAAAACTGTATGATAGATTATTAAGTGACAAAAGCAAATGATGAAGTCGTATGAGTTATTCCTTAATCCAAGAATTATTTAGATGTCTATTTTTACTTTTCCAAAAATAAACTTTTTATTTTTGTTGTTGAGTTTACTATTTGATATTTTTTGTATTATTGTGGACAGACAACACTGTCTCTATGATATCAGTTCTTGGAAATTTGTTGAAATTTTCTTCTTATTTGGTACAGGCCTCGGGGCAGCCAATTTTTATACTTGTATATTGGCTGGATTTTCTTTTCACATGACAACTCAAAATTAATTTCCATACACGAAACTGGGCTTGGTGCCCCAATCTTTCTCAGATATCTCCCAAATCAAACTCTACCTGATATTGATATTTGTGTTCGAGTCTTGTCTGGATTCTGGAAATAAAAGACACATTTTTGACCAGTTCTAGAATGCAAGTCAGAGCTTATGGGATTAATCATTTTCTTTTCTCAGTTTGACATTTTATAATATAAGTGTTAAGCTACAAAAGATGATATATTTATTGGTTGATGTTGGCTATAGATCAGGGTTTCTCATCTTCAACACCATTGATATTTCGAGCTGGAGAACTTTTTGTTGAGGGGGTATGTAGTCTCGTGCATTGTAGAATGTCCAGCAGCATCCTTAGCCTCTACCCTCTAGATGCCAGTAGCAAAGACTCCCTCCCCAGTTGTGACAATTAAAACTGTCCTCTAGGGGGCAAAATCACCCCCAACTGAGAATTATTATTATAGAGAAATGGCAAGTTCCCTTTTAAAACTAGTGACTAGTGTGGGTTTCACTGAGTCAATAAGCACTGTATTGTAATAAGTCAATGTATTGACTCTTTAATGTGTACAAGGCATGGTGCTTTCACAGAAACAGTTTTATTTAGGCATATAGAAAGTAAGCTAAGGTCTGCCTTACTCTCATGAAGCCATCTGTGGAGCATGATGACTTTGTAATACCAGGTTTCACTCTGTACTATGAAGGCAATCACTCTGTCTTTTCAGAGCCCTTGGAAGAATGTGTGCACAGAGCGTCAAAGCCTGCCGGGACATACCGTCACTCAACAAATTGCAGCTTTTACTGTTATTATTATTCAAACTGACTTCATGCATGTAGACCAGGACCATCAACTGGCTTGAGGAGTCTGCCCCTTCAGCTCACAATACACACAACACCCACACATCTTTCTGAATTGTTTTTACCAGAACGATCTCAGCATCCATGAGCAAACAAACAAGCAAACAAATGCATTAAAGAAAATCATGTGAAGCAACTGAGTATCTGGCCAATAGTTAAAGTTCGTGTTCCAAAGCCCCTCTGTGCATCGGAAGAACCATGGTCTCTGCAACAGCGTATGACCCACATGCTATTTATGTCTTGGGTGGCACATCGATGCTACTGCTGGAGGAATGAACGGCTGTTTGGAGACTTCTTTTGCCTGGTTCATTATCTGTTTTAAACTATCAGGGCTCCATCTGAGTGGGCCAACAGGAAGCCTGCTTTTGATTTAACAGTGCTCTGAACAAGCTCCTTCTATGGCTTTCCAAGAATTAATTACAGAGCTTAGTAAAGGCGCCGGCTGCAAAGTCCCACAGATGCCTTTATGAGCAATTACAGCAGCCACACTGATGCCAGTAGAATAAGAATTTCCTTGGAGGACTGCTTGGAAAGAGAGGACTGGCTTGTGGAAATATAGGCACACAGAGTTCCCATCTGTAGTTTACAGGGGAATTAAAAAGTCACAAAGCGAGAAGAGATTGGTTGACGGTGCACAACATCTGTGTTATTGGGCACTTGTAGACCTAGGCTTGTGTAATTTGACCAGAAAAAAAAAAAGAGAGATCATTTGATATGTTGAGATTGGAGCACTGTAGAGGGAAAGAAACACCTTAGAGCTCACCGGGGAAGGGTGCAAAGCCAAAGAAGTCTGGGATCTAATTGCATGTCCGTGCAGCACAGAGTCATTCAGACTGGTGGGCTTGCAACTCTGGGCATGAAGCAAATCCATACAGTGGCTCTTAACCAACTGTAGCAATCGAGTGAGTCCAGGGAGCATGTTTGTTTTAGGAGGGCAAATTGAATACTGCTGGACTCCTTGCTCAGATGTTTCCATTTTTTGTACTGGCAGCATGACTGTATTGACAAGATGCAGAGGTGAATCCAGTGGGAAACCCATTGAGAGAAGGGGGTTCCTTTGCTGAGCAAAAGATTGTACAAACCTTCCTGGGCAGGTGCCCGCTGTCTCCTGCAGGGCAGGCTTACTGCTCCCATGCAGGTGGATGGAGCTAAAATGGCTTTCCATAGCTACTTAGTGAATGAATGAAGAGATGAATGACTCAGAACTGGTCACTTCACAAGCCACCCACTTACACCATTAGAAAGAAATTAAAGTAGTGGGAGAAACCACTCAGCCTCTTATTCTTGTTGGTAACAAGGGTAGGTTTTAGAAGGGCAGACATTTTAATATAAATATCCAGCTGTGCAATAGTCTCATGGACTTTAATTAGGGGTCCTACTCACCAGGGACCTGTATGTCCCCTCTCTCCTTGTGTCCTGGGCTGTTGGATGCTAAGAGTGAAACTTTGTCTCCCAGTAATTGAAGGATGTGGCCTCTGGGTCTCTCTGCACTTGTGGGTTTTGCCTGGTGCCAGTGTTTTCATGTACACAAGGAAGTTCCACACTTACTCCTTGCCCACACATTTGTGAGCTTTTTGTAGAGGCATGGGGCTCCTGGCCAAAATCTGTTACCGTAATTGAGAAAAATAAATTTAAAAATTAAGTTTGCTCCTATAATTTTGTTTTCCTGTGGGGAACTGTCTAAATCATCGTCAAACAATCCTTTTGCTCTTAATCATTTCTCCCTGTTCCTAAACATTTGGGGAAATGAAATTCTCCATTTGGATGTATGGGTCATTCTCACCAGCCTTTACCAGACAGCAGAAGCCCCTTAGAGGTCTTGTCCAATCTTGCAGTTTTTGTAGACTGTAACTTCCAAATTTTCATTTCCAGCCCAGCCTGTTCTCCCAAGACAGGCTCCTGTCTCTAAGACAACTACACCCAACTCCTGAATTCACTGATGCAAATCTGTGCCACCTGGCCTCCCGCGACATCAGGAGATGGCCAGTTCAGCCTTCCAGCAGCTCAGGTTAAATACTTTGTCATCAGGGACTTCCTTGGTGGCTCCGTAGTTAAGAATCTGCCTGCCAATTCAGGGCACACAGGTTCAGTCCCTGGTTTGGGAAGATCCTACATGCCCCAGGACAGCTAAGACTGCACGCGGCAACTACTGAAGCCCGAAACTAGAGAAAGCCTGCACACGGCAATGAAGACCCATCACAGCCAAAAACAAAAAATAATTAAAAAAAAACTTTGTCATTCATAAAAAGGAATGAAATATTTCCATTTGCAGCAACATGGACAGACCTAGAGATTATCATACTGAATGAAGTCAGACAGAGAAAGACAAATATTATATGATATCACTCCCATGTGGAATCTGAAAAATAATGCAGATTAATCTATATACAAAACAGAAATAGACTCACAGACATAGAAAGCAAATTTATGGTCACCAAAGGCAAAAGAAGGAGGGAGGGATAAATTAGGAGTAGGGGTTAGTAGATACTACTATATATAAAGTAGATAAGCAATAAGGATTTATTATATAGCACAGAGAACTATAGTTGATATAACCTATAATGGAAAAGAATCCTAAAAAAGAATAAAAATACATATGCATAAGAATATATACATATGGGCTTCCCTGGTGGCTCACACAGTAAAGAATCTGCCTGCAATGCAGGAGACCTGGGCTCTGTCCCTGGGTTGGGAAGATCCCATGGAGAAGGGAATGGCTACTCACTCCTGTATTCTTGCCTGGAGAAGTGCATGGACAGAGGTGCCTGGTGAGCTACAGTCCATGGGGTCGAAAAGAGTCAGACATGACTGAGCGCTTTTACACACACACATATATATAACTGAATCATTTCGCTGTCCACCTGAAACTAACACAATATTGTAAATCAATTATACTTTAATTAAAAAAAAAGCAAACAAAAAACTTTGGCATCAATCTGGACTCTTTGCTTTTGCTCACCTATCCTGCCCTACACCATCTAATCTGCTCGGAAAATCTGTGACTCCTTCTTCAAAAATCTATCTGCAACCCAACCATTTCTCCCACCTCCTCTGCTACCACTCGAGACTAGGTTACTTTTGTCTCTTAACTAGTTACTTCAGTTAGTGAGGATTCTGAGCCAAGTTCCAATGTGTGTGTGTCAGGGCTGGGGCAGTGCATGGGAGGGGTGATGAGTTTCTCCACAGATTCCACAAAAACTCTGCTTCATCAGTTATGTGCCCTACAATTCATTTCAATTCCGTCACTATCTACCCAGAGATAGTATCAGATTCCACAGGTTAAGGGCTCAGTCCTACAAGACGGTCCCCCTCCCTCTTCAGAGGCCAGCCTCAAGTCCTGGTTGTTACTTGTGCTTCTGATCAACCTAAAGATGGGAAGTTCCAACAATGTTGTCCTTTGTTTGATTAATTTGTTAGAGCAGCCCACAAAACTCAGGGAACCATTGTACTTACCAGACTGCTGGCTTATTATAAAAGGATAGAACTCAGGAACAGTCTGGAGAAGGAAATGGTAACCCGCTCCAGTATTTTTGCCTAGAGAATCCTGTGGACAGAGGAGCCTAGTGGGCTGCTGTCTATGGGGTTGCACAGAGTCGGACACGACTGAAGCAACTTAGCATGCATGCATGCATTAGAGAAGGAAATGTCAACCCACTCCAGTATTCTTGCCTGGAGAATCCCAGGGACAGAGGAGCCTGGTGGGCTGCCATCTATAGCGTCGCACAGAGTTGGACAAGACTCAAGTGACTTAGCAGCAGCAGCAGCAGGAACAGTCAGATGGAAGAGATGCACAGGGTAAGGTGTAAGGAAAGGACAAGGAGCCTCCACGTCTCCCCTGGGTGCACCACCGAAGCTGCATGTGTGTGCCAGTCCAGAAGCAAGACAAAGCCTGTCCTTTTGGACATTTATGGAAGCTTCATAGTGAAGTCCTGTAGTATAGATGTGATTGATGAAATTGTCGGCCATCAGTGATTGCGTCAACCTCTAGTTACTCTCCCATCCCAGGAGGTCCGGTGATGGGGCCTGGGGGATGGGACTGAAAGTTCCAACCCTCTTAACACCTGGTTGGTTCCTCTGTGACCAACCCCCATCCTTAGGTGACCTAGGGACTCACCAAAAGTCACCTCATTTACGTAACAAAGGGCATCTGTTTTGCTTTCTTCACTTAAGAAATTTCAAGGATGTTAGGAACTCTGTGCCAGGAAGAGATCAAAAAACAAATACGCATTTCTTATTATGAATCACAAGATCACACTTGGATATTTAGCGTCTCCTAACTGGTCTCCTTACCTCTATCCTTGCCCTGAGGTTCTTCTCAACACAGTGGCCAGGGTGGTTCTTTTAAAACCGAGTCTCATCATATCACTCCTCAGCCCGCAACCCTCAGGGGTGTCACATCTCGCCAAGAGTAAAGCCAGGGCCTTCCAGGGGACTACGAGGCTGTGTAAGATCACGCCCCCCACCCCTTCTCGCTCTGTGGTCTTTCCTCCTCTCTCCCTCTTGCTTACTCTGCTTTAGCAACACTGGCCTGCTTACAGCTCCTGGCCATGACCTTGCACTGACTGTTGACCTTGCTGGACATTCTCACCCCAGAAATCCACAAAGCTAACTGACTCATGTTCAACCAAGCTCAGATATTCTCTATGAGGCCTGCTCTGGGCATCCTCTTTAGAACTGCCATCTGCCCCACTGCCCCTCTGAATTCCAAACTCCTCTTATCCTTCAGTATTTATATTTTCCTTTAACCCACATCACTCTCCAATATAATATATAGTTTCTTTATTCATTGTGGTCCTTGTTCATTGTCTGTTTCTCCCAATTAGGATCTAATCTCTGTCAGGACAGATATTTTTGACTATTTTGTTTAGTGATACATTTCAACTGCCTAGAAGTTTCTTTGTACAAATGTTTGTACAAGGAAACACCTTCCTTCATCATATGTAAAAATGTATGAGGTACTATACAAACAGGCAAAGGATTCAATTATTGAAAGGGAACGAGTATAGAAATGAATGGTTTGGCTCAATTTCACTTTTTTCCTCTTCACCTATGATGTACAATAGACGAGTCAAATCCATCAAATTTTAGATTCATTAGGCTTCATTAGTTTCATTAGGAAACTGCTTTTGTAGGTAGGGACCAATCAACCCAGTTTGGCACTCTGTTCTAACCCTGACCCTGAGCTCTGCACTTGGTAGGTACTCCACATTATGAGCTGAATGAACTACGAATGAATTTAGGGCTTAGTCTTTCCATCCACACAAAGGTCTATGACGGACTGCTATTCTGGGTCACTGAAACAAACTATTTACCTATATTTTTTAACTAAGAAATAAATTCACTAATGTGAGGTGTTTTTTTTTTTTTTTTTTTTAAATTAAGGATGTGGTAGGGTAGGGGGATGTTGTGGTGGAAGAAGTAGATTTGGGAGTTGGAAATCCTGGGTGCAGTTTCTGGCCCCAACACACTGTGAACAGTTTTACTTATTCAGGGTACTATATGGCTTTGTATGTGCTGTTTCACTTGTCTGAATATCTGTTTCCTTTTCTAAAAAGTGTGGGAAATGACTGTAAAATCTGGAGAGATTTTTCTAAACATTCTTTCTTTCTAAGAAAAAGAAGCAGCAGTAACTTTTGTTCACTTTCCTTCCTTCTTTCATTCTTCCTATTCCCTTCCTCAGCAGCTAAAGAATGAGACTCTAAGGAAAAAATAATTATTAATGCTAGAGCAGCTGGACCAGGTTTGAATCCAGGATCTACTTCCCACCAGCTGTATGACTTGGGGGTAAATCATTTAACTCTGCTGAGCATCATTTCCTCATCTGAAAAATGGGATAAATACTTCCTGCCCTCCAGGATTATATCACATGGATCATAGGAGATGATGTCCACTGCACTGTACACCATCTGGCACAAAGGAAGCATTAGGCGGATGGTCGCTATGGGTAAGGACGCACGGGAAGGAAAGAGGGCATGTGTGCCCTTTGAGAAGTGGAGTAACGCAGAGGTGGGGGCCTCCCAGTGAATAGCGTTTGAGGGATTTGCACACCAACCTGCATTGCAGGGTTTCTCAAAATCATTCTATGACATACATAGAAGATGGCAAAAGTGTTCTATAATCACATTTTTGTAAAAAACAAACCAAAAAAAAAAAACAAACCATGCCACTGCTTTTCACTTCTTAATAGTTATGGAGAAGAATGTGGTCTCTCCATGGTGGGTGGATATATTTGACAGAAGGCTCTCTTTCCTGCTCTAGAGAACAAAATGCCCATCTGTATCGGAGAGACTCTGACTTGGGCTCAGTAATATAAGGATATGACTTCTTTTTTTTAAGAATTAGTTTAAAATTAAAAATTTTTATTTATGTATTTATATTTGGCTGTGAGGGGTCTTCATTGCTGTGAGAGCTATTCTCTAGTTGTGGAGAGTGGGGGTTACTTTCTAGTTGCTGCGAAACATATGGGATCTTCTGGGATCAGGGATTGAATGCGTGTCTCCTGCATTGGCAGGCAGATTCTTTACCACTGAGCCACCAGGTAGGTCCTCTTTTTTTTTTTAAGTACATTTATTTATTTATCTGGGCTTCCCTGATGGCTCAGTGGTAAAGACTCCACCTGCCAAGCAGGAGATGCGGTTCCATCCCTGGGTCGGGAAGATCTCCTGGAGAAGGAAATGGCAACTCACTCCAGTATTCTTGCCTGGGAAATCCCATGGACAGAGGAGCCTGGAGGGCTGCAATCCATGGAGTCACAAAAGAATTGGATATGACTGGGTGACTAAACAATAACAACAATTTATTTAATTTATTTTTGATTGCACTGGTTCTTTACTGCTACACTCGAGCTTTCTCTACTTGTGGTGAGCTGGGGCTACTTTCTAGTTTCGGTGAATGGGCTTCTCACTGAAGTGGCTTCTTATGGAGTACAGGCTCTAGGGTGTGTGGGCTTTATAGGTTGCAGCACACGGGCTTAGGTGCATGAGACACACGGAATCTTTGGGGACCAGGGATCAAGCCCATGTCCCCTGGGCTGGCAGGTGGATTCTTATCCACTGTACCACAAGGGAAGACCTGGTTTTCTTTTTCTGAGTATTTTTCAAATATATATTTTAGTATATTAATTTATTTTCATTTATTTATTTTGCTGCACTAGTCTGAATTGCGGCATGTGGGAGATCTAGTTCCCCAGCCAGGAATCAAATGGGGCTCCCTGCACTGGGAACTCAGTCTTAGTCACTGGACAACCAGGCAAGTCCCAAGGCTATGGTTTCCTAAGCAAAGTAAATTATTTTTTAAAAAGAAAGAAAGAAAAAAGGGGGGAAAACCCAACTGAGTGTTTTTTCTCCAAAGCAGAATTTGTAAGCAAAACTGATGGCCTGAAGGCTATATCATTCATGTCCTTTCTCTTTATATAGCCCTTCATTAGCCTCTATTGGATCCAAATCCTGATGTGTTTAATTAGATTTAATTTTTGGAGATGGAGAAGAAATAATTAAATTATCTGGGCCCCAGAAAAACAAAAGACCCTTATTTCAGCCATCCATCAGGCCTTGACATCTAGTGTATTGCAAGCTATAATTCAAATGAAAATATTTCACCTGAAAGTATAGTGCCCCTGTCCATGATATCATTAAAGGAAATCATTAAGCATTTATGCAGCACTTTGTGCCGGAAAAGTGCTTTACAGTTATTTTTATTGCTCACCAAAACCCTCTGAGGAAGGTCCTTCTCTACTTAAACCAAAGTAGAGAGAAGAGATTAAATTACTTAGGGTTTGAGAGAGAAAAAATAACTAAATGACTGTATCAGAATGAGACCTCTGAGCGCCAAAGTCAGCTGTTTTATTGAATCCACTGAACCATTCCCTTAGAAGTTTATTCACTGTATAAAGCATTATCTGATTTGGGGTTGACTGTTTTTTCTTTGATACCTAGATCATTGAGGATGTAGCCCTAGTGCAAGAATTACTCCATGTACAATCACTTCCTTTCATCATGAGCATCTCTGAAGATGCTATGTTCCTAAAGAAATTTAATTAAAAAGAAAAAAAATCAGTGTATTTTAAAAGATAGGCTTTGTTATGCTCTGGCATTAAGTGAACCCTGGACTCTCTGTGACTTAGCCCTCATATTAACATTTGCCTTCCAGGTTGGAGGGTACACCTCCATCGAGTGACTCAGGAATCCAGGCTCCCTCCATCTCAATGCCTGGTTTCCAGGGTTACTGAAGCAGGAAGAAGGCAAATGTGTGGGACTCCTGGGTACTTTTGACTGTTCCTAAGTACTCTGGACCAAAGAAATACACAGTCCACCAGCCCTTCTGCTCCTAGTCTTTTGGTCAGAGACAGTCACATGGTCCCTGGACTAACAGCAGCAGAGGTTGGAAATGTCAGGGAGCAGAGGGACCGTTTGTGCACTCGTGCTTCTTTGGCAGACTGGTTTTGGTTGGATTTTAATTCTTTCTTTTGAACTCTGCATTCAAAATGTTTGTGATACGATTAATTCACTTTTTGTCCAAAATCAGTGACATGACATTCCTTGTGATACTTCTTTTATGGCGTCACATTGTCTAATGCTTTATCCTTTTCAAAGTCCTTTTCCATGTTTCATTTCATTTGATTGCAGTAGAATTTCTGACAGTTAAGGGAACTGCTGGACTTCCTTTTCATTTTCTTAGGTTCAACAGCTTTGGTACCCAGGAAGCAAGATCTACAAACGGAAGGAGGATATAATCTGTTAGCTCACCCTCTGGAACTGGTCTAGCACACAGGATTATCAACAACAGCAGTCTTATATAACTGGAACTAAATCTTGGTAGACTGTTACTGTGTCTTTTGTTCCCTGTTAGAGATGTGAGTGACATCTGGCCTGTGTTTGTGGAAGCTGCTTGGAGGAATGGGAGGTGGGATGGGATGGACTGACTGAGTCTGGGAGCCAGAGTAAAGCTATACTGTTTCCCAGCCAGGCAAAGCCAGGGGTTGGAAGTTATTCACAGCCTTACCTAATATCTTTGTTTCAGTAGTTATGAAAAAAACTTCTGAGGTGATTCTGAATTTAAAAGATCATGAAAATGAAAATAAAGTGTGAAATGGCATGAACACAGTTACACAAGTAATTGGAAGTTCTGAATTGTGGAATGATTTCCTTTGGTAGTGGTGAGGGCAAATGTAGAGAAGGAAATGGTAACCCAGTGTTCTTGCCTGGAGAATTCCATGGACAGAGGAGCTTGGCGAGCTACAGTCCATGGGGTCGAGGGCAAACTTAGATTTCAACTTTTGCTCCTAATATATTTTCTTAAAACATTATTGCCAGTAGAGTGGGTAGGGTCCATGGACTAGTTTATGAAGAAAGCCAATAATGAATATGTTTATAGACTGACCAGTCTGTGTTCTGACTTTAACGTCTAGGTCCTTCAACTAACGCTGACAACTTTGACCTGATTTGGGGAGTCAATTATATTTGGCTGGGTTGCTGAGCTCTTTCTCAGAACCTCTTCTCCAGGCAGTTGCCAACTGCTCTTTTTGTAACTGTGTTATAAAATCTGAGGAAAGTTGTCTTGGGTCATTGCCCAGGACCTAATGCCCCAATTGTAGACGTACATGGTTGCAAATCTTTATATTCCATTAGAGCTGAAACCAGACATCACCCACATCCTCCCAAAGCTCTCAATAACTAGAAAGATTATCTGATGTCCTCTTTGCCTAATGGAATGCAAGGAATCTTATCTCTCTATTAAGGTAACAATTTCAAAGTCCAGCATAGCCCTTCTGGATGCTTTTAAAACCAGTATTGTCTTTTATAACTTACACAAGATTTCAAGCTTAATGTACTAAAAAGATTAGTATAGCTCCCTTACCTCTGTTCTGTCCACTGACTTGAATAATTTGGGTAGCTTTCTATTTCGTACAATCACACGTTGCTTAACTAAGCCTCTGAAAACTGAAATGGTGTCTAGAAGTGTCACTAAAACATCATCAAGTTTCACCTCTTCAAAATGTGAGCAGGATATTATTGTCCTCAGAACATTAATATTTCTTCGGGACTCATAATGATTATACCAAAATGTAGCCTTTTCTTTAGATTTGTTTAGAAGAAAACAGTAATGTTTAATCAGAAAAGAGATATATATTTAGCAAGGGGGGGTGGGGTGCGGGTGACTCAGGAAGAGTACAGTGGGGAAAAAATGAAGAAAGAGCAAAACTGTCTACACAGCCTTTGCTGCTGGGCTCTGAGCTATTCTCATCCTGTCAGCACAATTAATGAAGGAAAAATAGTCCCCAGAAGAAATGTGGCTGGAGGCACTGACCTGCCCTCCATTCCCCTCATGCCAAGAGGGACAAAGTCTAGAGAAAGTTTCCCCAGTGGAGTTACTGGGAAAGTGACTCCTTGGCCCTGGGTAAAACCTCCTTTCTTTATCAAGCTCAGGGGCAAGTTAATTCAGGGCTGAGAGTATATACAGAGCTGCCAGTGCAGACGAAGAATCTCTTTTCTCAAATAGTTTCCGGCATATCTGGGGAGGAAATATTTATACCCTAGAAATGATGAATGGACCTCACAAAGCAGGGGGTAACCCAGAGCTGGCTTTTGGGGTTTGCAGGTAAGAATAAGGGTAAGGTAAGGGTAAGCTTTCCCTCTGGAGCACCGGGGAAAGACTTCAGGAAAAAGGCGATCCTGGGTAACCGAAAAGGAAATACAGCTACAGCTGGATGGGGAGATAGAAAGAATATAGATGCAGGGTTGTGCATTGGATTAATAGAAACAGCCTGGTCGGAGGGAAGGCTTTCAACTGGGTTGCTGCAGTTAACACTGAAAAATTTCTTGAGTTTCTGCCACCTCCCTCTAAATGCCAATTACACCTGAATCCATTTTCCATAAAAGTGTTGACTGTTGGTTTAGTCTGCATAATCCAAGACAGTCTTCAACTTTATTTCATGCATTTTACAGTAGGCTCATCTGAGATTTCAGATATCTCATAATTTTTGTGTGTATATGTGACTTCAGAAAGAGATGTGAGAAATTATGCTAATAAGAAAGTCATCTCTTATTTTCTTAAATGTCTTTTTTAAAAAAAATATTGTTTTGATGCAGACCATTTTTAAAGTCTTTATGGAATTTGTTACAATATTGCTTCTGTTTTATGTTTCTGTTTTTTGGCTGCCAGGCATGTGGCAGACCAGGAATCAGACCTGCACCCTCTACATTGGAAGGAGAGTCTTAACCACTGGACTCCTAAGGATGTCCCACCTTCTCTTATTTTGAAAAAGGAAAACTTAAATCAATATTTCATCTTTTGTTTATAATGTACATACTCAAATCCTAATTTTTCTTAGGTACTAGTAGCAATGGGTAGGGCTTTTCTGGTGGTTTAGTGGTAAACAATATGCCTACAATGAAGGATACCAGGGTTTGATCCCTGGGTTGGGAAGACCCCCTGGAGAAGGAAATGACAACCCACTCCAGTATTCTTGCCTGAAGAATCCCATGGACAGAGGAGCCTCTTGGGCTACAGTCCATGGAGTTGAAAAGAGTCGGACGTGACTAAGTGACTTTCACTCACTCACTCGGCAATGGGTAAGCACCTGGCAGTAATAGGAAAACCTTGTGTCTGTGTGTGCTAAGTTGCTCCAGTCGTGTCCGACTCTGAGTGACCCTATGGACTGTAACCTGCCAGGCTTCTGTGTCCATGGGATTCTCCAGGCAAGAATACTGGAGTGGGTTGCCGCTTCCTCCTCTAGAAGGTCTTCCTAACCCAGGGATCGAACCCTTGTCCCTTACGTCTCCTGAATTGGTGGGCAAGTTCTTTAGCACTAGCGCCACCTGTGGCAAAGGGAAGCCCTTACATTTTACATTTACAAAACATTTGCATATTTATTATCCCACGTGGGCAGTCATTACCGTTTCAGTTTTTCATTCTTCCTGCTGAGGGTTTTCCACAGAGTTGCAGAGCTAACTAATGGAAGAGCCTACCTTCAAGCCCAGGCCTCCGGACTCCCAGATTACAGCCCTCCCCATCCCTGGGCCACACCACCTGTTTCGACACCGGAAGTATCTCTTGTATTGACCAGGGTAGGAAAACAGCAGTTTTCCACGTGGATGAAAACACAGCTAACTAGGGCATCTCATTCACTGCTGGTGAAAGCATAAATGGACAAGCATTGGAAAAAAGAGTTTGGTGAAATGTATTAACACTGCTCCTCTATACTTTTACCCAGTAATTTTATTTCTAGGAATCTATCCTAAGGAATTAATACTAAGGATATGTGACTAAAGATTTACATAGGAATGTGTTTACTGGAATGCTACTTATAATATCCACCAATAAGAGGTTAGTTAAGAGTATTATGATACATTCCAATAAAAACCTCATTTTGAAGATTATTGGTAGTAAATAAATATTGAGAAGATATTTATGATATAAGATGTAATGAAAAAAGTCAGCATCCAGATAGTGTAGCTACCAGAGGAAAAAAAGAATTTATGGAAATGTTAACAATGCTTAACTGTGGGTGATGAAATTATAAATAATATTTTTAAATTTTTAGTCATTTCTCATGTTCCAAATAGTTCCAATTTTATAGTGAGGAAAAATTCTATTTAACTTTTTAAATATAGTAAAAACAGAGTAAACACTAAAAGCAAATAGTGGTTAGTATTTAAAATCATCATTTTACCTACACTAGTCTATAAACTAGCTCATGTAAAAAGAAAAACAAACAAATGGAGGGCTAATTTGTTATGTTGCCAAGGAGAAGATGATACAAGATTTATGATATAAGATTTGTAATAGAGTGTGTGGTAAATACTTAAAGCTAGAAAATTTTGGCTCCAAACAATTGACTCTGTTGCATGAGCTGAGCCAGTTCCACTAAATGTGCAGGAGCTGGGCTCTAGGAAGCCTTGCTACGAGAACTTCTTGAAAGTTCCTCTACCGGGTAGTCACGTGGTTTCTGCCTTCACTGTCTTTGGCCCTGGCTTGTCCTGTGGGATCAGGAGAAGCAGGCTCAGCCCTGAACAACATCCCCAGCAAGCAAAAGCCCAGAGATAATTTGGGACTTTCTAGGGGGGAAGAAAGAGAAGTACAGACCCAGAGGGAAAGCAGCCGAAGGACTCGGGGTTAACATTCCACTCTGGGAGGAGACTTTAGTCCTTGGAGGGCTTCCAGTCTGAACTTGGAGAATTCATCAACAGGAAAACAAATAGCTGGCGTGCTCTGTATTTACTTTGCCTTTCTCAAGGTTGCAACATAAATTTCCCAACTTTGCTAGCTGTTAAGGCTGAGGAGACATTTTGTGAGTTCAGGGCCTTTCTTCCGGCCTGTGTGACCCACACGTGGAGCCCCGTTTGGGGAAGATCTAGACCCCCTCAGGGTGCAGGGGAAGATGGTGTAGACACTGTTGGACTCTGGCGCCGCACACAGTGTTGGGGTGTCAAGGAGCTGGAGAACTTGAATTCTTCAGACGAGAGCTCCAGGTGGGCTGCTTGGGAAAAAAATCCACTTATGCCACAGGAGTGAAAGCCCTGAGACTTTCTCACGGGGTGAATTTACGGCAGACTGGCCACACAAACTACCCAGTGGTGTTTTAGTGGCGTGGTGTCCGAGGTGTGATGCAGCTGGATCAATTCCTGGCCTTCCTCCACACCACGGAGACATCTGTGCTCTCAGTCCCAGAATTTCCAATTAGCAGAGCAGCTAATGTTGAAAACCACCACATATAATCCAGAAAAAAACTGTCAACGTAACGTTATAAAAATTGAATATGTGTCAGAAGTGGATTTAGATTCTTTAGGTTAATATTATTTTTGCTATTAGGTAATGAAGTGACATTAATTTACTTGTGCTGTGTGATTAGGTTAATTTACTCCAGAATAATCTTGCATTTTAAAAATTAAAAATGGTGGCTCTATCTTCCCATTATCAATCAAAGCAGCAGTAGCACTATAGAAAGCTTCACCATTTTGTACTCAGTTGAGCGCTTATACGCAGTCAGACGAGCAGTAAAGATGACTAATGACCACACTTGGATAGATCTTCATGTTTAAGTACCTACAAATAACTGTCCGTTTGTGAACGGTTAAACTTAATCAATTATTTTTCCTATAGGCAAGATAACCTCTTTCATAAATAAAAATCTACAATTCAGTAGAAATAATATTAGCGTGGCTTAAATCTTATATATAATAATGCCACAGTATGTGAAAACCAAAAGAGGCTCACACACAACACAAGAACGCTTAAGAGTTCATCCTTTTTTTGACCTTCGAAAATATAAGTGCTCTCTCCATGGCTCTATAAATTGTTTAAATCCTTTAATGATTCAAATGTGCTGATAATGTTCCTGCACTCGCTGGAACTGTGGTGCTGTTAATATTTTGAAAATTACTTTAATTAACCTTATTTCATCTTGTAGTAGTTACAGAACACGTTTATATATTTTAAGTACGCATTAATTTGTTTCATCATTAACCTTGGATTCTACCCTTGGTGATTATGGTAATTTATAATTTGGGTTGCATCAGGTGCTAACACATTAGAACAATACACGTTATGGGTCCTGTCAATAGCTTGAGTGGTCAGGATCCTTTCATTTACAGCCTGGAAGAGTGGAAGCAGGGACAGGGGCCATGGTTCAGCAGGTAATCCCAGGGATGGATTTTATATGGCCAGTGATTTTGGTGGAGAAGGAGGGATTCTGAATGGCCAAGCCTGGGACAGACATCCCCCTGCTGTCCACCCCACCTCCTCCTGAGATCAGTGAGGGTGTAATAGACCAAGGGAAAGGAGGAAAATCAGCCGCCAGCCCCCAAACAATGTCAATCATAATAGTTCATCAGATTTAGGTTAAAATATAATGGTGTACTATTAAGAGCATCTGTGTCCCTGCTCAGCTGACAGATTTCCCTCCTCTGTTCCTGTCTTTTCTGACACATCCAGAAATCTAGTACCACTGGCATAGGAGTCTTGGATTTTTACATCTGCCCCCCAATTTGTCACAACTTTCAAAAACCCAGGTTTCATCCCTCACCGGTTCTTTTGGATATCCCAGCACTATCCAATTCAAGACATCCTGCTGTGGGCCCCGTGGGCACCATGAGCCACAGGGACGCCAGGCTCCCTGCCCCCCAAGGTGCAGAGCTCGGGAAGCAGGTAGGCAGCAGCAGGAGCGATTTGCCAGTGTTCACATCTTATTTCTGAAAGTGCCAAACAGGGCCAGAAGAGGGCGAGATTCATCCCAGCATAGGGCACCCAGCTTGAATCACAAATGCAGCAAACAACACACTCCTTCCTGACTGGTCTGGGAGTCTGTGTGATTAAAACCCTCCCTCTGCAGACTTTCTCTGTATTAACATTATCTTCATGTTGCACACATCGTATTAAGTGACAGAAAATGATGTCACAGGAACTGTTGAAGATATTCTTACTATCTTAAATATAATCTTTTATAGATGTCTAAGTGACTTTATGTGAAGAACCATTACTTTCAAAGAGCAGAATTCCTTTCTATTTATTCTGATGCTTGACCACTTTTGAAGTCTTGGTCTACGGTCAACTCTACTCCTGTGGAAGATGTTTTTATCCCCATGCAGATCACAGAGGAGGCAGGAGCGCGACAGGGGAGGTTGTGATGTCCAAGGGTGAGCCATTTAAAGACACTCGTTCCCTTGATGGTACATCTTGCATCTCATGGTGTGGTTGAGAGGGGTGCCTGGCGAGTGGAGGAAAGGTGTCACATGGAAAGGAAACCTGGGCAGATCAGAGTTTGAACTGAGTCTTTCCCGGTCCAGGCAGCTGTGATCCTGCATATAAGGATGGGTAGTGGGGGTGGGGGTGGGGGGTGGCAGGGACTGCAGTGGGTGAGGGAGGGGCACCACAGAGTTACAGGACTTTCTCTTTCCTGGGTTGGGAAAATCCCCAGAGAAGGAAATGGCAACCTACTCCAGTATTCTTGCCTGGAAAATCCCATGGATGGAGGAGCCTGGCAGGCTACTGTCCATGAGGTCGCAAAGAATTGGACATGACTGAGCGACTTCACTTCACTTCATTTCTCAGACCACAGAAAGACCTTAAAGATCATTTGGTTCAATGCTTGTCTTTTAGTGATGCCCACGAAGGTTGTGACAAGTTTATGATCTGAGAACTAGAACAAGGCCCCAAGGCCCCTGGGTGGGTGAATGGAAGCCTTCAAGATGCCATCGTCTTTCCTTGTCTATTATTATGTATTGAAAGCAAACTAACCCACAACCCCAAATTATAATGGTTTAACACAGCAGAAGTTCAACAAGAAGTTCAACATCTTGCTTGTTGGACCAATTAAAGTCTGTCTGGTGGGTGCCTTTCATGCAGCGATTCAGGGATGCAAACATCTTTTGTTCTGTGGCTTCCTCCATCCCCAAGGGCCTGGAAGTTAGTTGTTAGATTGAGACAGGTAGAAAGAGGGAGTGAAGGGCTGCATATGAGATGGTCAGGCCTGGAAGTGGGGTGTCTCACTTCTTTCTATTCATATTCCTCTGGCTGGGAGCCATTTACAAGGCTGCCTTTCTGCAAGGGAGGTTGGGAAATGTCGTCCATCTGCGTGCCCAGCAAGGAGATGGGATGGGTCTCGACAAGCCCGCAGCACTGTCATTTTCAGGCTTTGGGAGGTTTATGTTGAGGGGCAGAGGGCGTGTGATCTTTGTTGTTGGATGGACTTGGGTTTGGATACTGGTTGGACAACCTTTGGCAAAGAATCAATCTCTTTTAGCCTCAGTTTGTTTAGCTGGGAAATGCGGGCGGCTTGTGGGGTTACTATGAGAATTAAATGGTTGTAAAATGTCTATGTCACAGTACACTTTCACCTTGATTTTAAACACCACTGGGATGAGAAAGAGGGGAAAGGAGGAGAAAACAGACTGAGTTCCTGTGTCTTATTTTGTTCAGCCCTGTGTGCCTGAACTGCCAAGCAGGGCCCAGCTGAGTCCAGAAAGCAGGCTCCATCAGATGCCGAGAGTGGTGGCATGTTCTTCTGTCTCTTATTAAATTTCAACACAATTCATCCTAATCGACATAGCATTTTGAAAGGAAAAGAAAAACAATAACTCAGGAGCATCTATTTTATTTGATTAATAACAATTCAGTCATTTAGCATATAGTTCCTGCTTGAGATTTTAAGCCTTCATGCTCAGGCTGAAACTGACACATCTAGAGAGCAATGATTTAACTGTTTTCTTTTGAAAAAAATAAATTTCTGGCTAGCAGTGGAAAGAGAAATGATCTAAACAGCAGTTGTCACCTTTCACTTAGGGATTTTGATGCTCTAAGACGAAATCTGGCTCTCAAATCTGTTTTCTCACCTTGGGTAAGACCCTGGGGGAAGGGACATGGCTCAAGTCTCCTGACGTACCCAGGACCTGGCACATTAAGGGCTTAATAAATATTTGCTGATATTGAATTAATAAATGAATGAAGACAGGTACACAAGTAATAACAATGAAAACAACCCATTTGCCTCACACACCAAGGTTTTGGGTGGGCAGGGAACTCCCTCTATTGTAGTTTTGAACTCTGTGAATGGTTTCTTTAATTGTAAAGCTAATAATAAAATGTACAGACACACACCCACCCCCTACCCCCACCACCCCCGCCACCGCCACCCCCTACTCCACCACCACCACCTCCTACCCCACCCACCCCCTACCCACCCCCTACCCACCCCCCACCTCCCGCCTCCCCCAACACACACCCAAGGCGACATTCTACAGGGAGATAAAGCCAAGAAGCCTGACTGTGTTTACTTTTTATGGCACTGTCCTTTAAAATAACCTTCCAAGCCGGGTTAGTTAAGATGAGTGGCAATGGCATATTGAAAGTAATAAATAAAACGACGTCCGGGGCTCAGAAGGTTAACGTTTTTTTTTCAAGAAATTATTTTCCCAAGTCCAAGGGTAAAATGGCGCCTGGAATTACCAAATGTGATCCTGTAGTGCCCCCTGGTGCCCCTTCTATGGAATTGCCAGAGCCTGTAATTGTGCCCCGCTTTAGTCATTAGCATGATTCTTGATTTATTTATAAGCTTGGGGCTTACTTAGAGGCAGAGTGGAAGACGCAGGAGGAGGCTGGGAAAATCCTTTCTTTCAGTCCTTTTTCAAATGGGTTACCACCACAATGTCAAAATAATTAATACATTAACACTGGTCTAATATTTAAAACTGAAGCCGTGTGCTATCTTGAAAAAAAGCTCTTTCACCTCCAAAAAATTATTGGTTTTTTAATTTTATTTGTCAGAAGGCAGATTATTAAGCAGTTTCTTTTGCCCATTAAGAGGTTCTTTGTAAATCAGTTGGACAGAGGACAGTTTTTAATTTCAGAGATTAATTATCACATACAATAATTGAGCCATTTTTTATGTTTTTCTTGAGACCTATTCATTTAAATAAAAGACATACAGAGCTAGTCTATGAAACAAGAATGAAGATTGTGGATAAAATGTAGAAGTATTTTGTCATTAAAAAGTGTGTTGAAATTTATTTCAATAAGGATATTCATATTCCCAGGAAAGGGAGACTAGTTAAATTATAGCTATTTAGTAAGCAAAAATTGTGACAAGTAATTGTCAAGGATTTGAGGTTATTGGATGTCTATGGGTGAATTTGGCTTAGCTTTAAATGTTGCAGCCAAGATTATGAAATGTGATGAAAGAAAGAAGGGCCTTTTCTTCTTCTATCCCCTCCATGATGACAAAAGTCAGCTTAATTCAGTTTGCAGATATTTAACACTCAGTTCTGGGTGCCAGGCGCTTTACTGTGCTTGACCAAGGCATTGTGGGGTCCCTGCCCTTCAGGAGCTCCAGGCCCAGGAGGGAGACGTGCCAGGAATTCCCACCATTTCCAATCCGTGGGATGGATGCTGGGCTAGAGAGGGAGCAAGCAGGCTGAGCCTCGAAGGATGGAGCAACCAGGGAACACTTCCCTGGAGGACATGACCTTGGGAGACAGGAATTAACCAGGGGGCAAAAGAGGGTCAAGGGTGTTATAAGAAACAGGCCCTGGCCCAGGCCAAGAAGCCAGAATTGCATTTCTGTCTAGTGAGGGTGTGTGAAGGGAAGAGGACCATGCCTTGAGAGCATCCCCAACTTGTGTACTAAACAGAGGACTGGGCTGCTCTGGAGGGTTTGGCAGGAGAGGTACATGAGGGTGAGTTGGAGGGGGCTGGAGATGGATCAGTGGAGGCAGACAAAAGATTTTCAGTGCAACGACGGTGTGGCGTCTCCAACTCTCTCCTGGCTTTGTCACTGGGGCTTACAGGGATCCTTGCAATATGAGGAGGCAGCTGGGGGTAAAGAAGAAACCAAGAGCCTTGGAACTTGTTCATCCTCATTCAAACCCTGGCTTGGCCCCTGCCAACCTCTGGCAGGTTTCCTAACCTCTCTCAGCTTCAGTTTTTCTCACCAGTGACTGGGCATAATAATGCCTACTTTACAGAACTGGGATGTAAATAGGAGAGGGGCTGACACATTGCAGGCATCCTTTGTAAATGGTACTTAACTTTGATTAAAGTGAAAATGATTCACGTGTAAATGCTCCAAAAGAGCCTGGCCCCTGTGTGCTCTCACAGCATCCTGAAACCATCCATAGTGCCTGGCTGTGTAAGTATACAATGACACCATCAATGCCTGCTCCTTCTCATGTAAGCCGCATGAGGTCAAGGGCTGTATATATTTTGTCACCATGATTCAAGTGCACCACAGGTGCTAAAAATTGCCATCAACCAAAATCCAGAACACTGACAACACCAAAAGCTGGCAGGATGTGGAGCAGCAGAAACGCTCATTCATTGCTGGTGGGAATGCAACATGGTACAGTCACCCTGGAAGACAGTTTGGTGACTTTATAAAACCAAACATACTCTTACTACCCGATCCGGCAATGCACTCCTTAGTGTTTACCCAAAGAAGCTGAAACTTACATCCACACAAAAACCCACACACAGATGTTTATAGCAGCTTTATTCAAAATTGCCCAAGCTTGGAAACAACAAAGATTCCGTTCAGTTACGTGAATGGATAAATAAATCATCCAGACAATGGAATATTCTTCAGTGCTAAAAGGAAATGAGTTATCAGGCCATGAAAATACATGGATAACCTTAAATGAGTATTACTGGGTGAAAGAAGCCAACCTGAAAAGAATACGTACTGTATGATTCCACTTATATGATGTTCTGGAAAAGACAAGACTGTGGCCATGGTGAAAAAATCACTGATTGCCAGGGGTTGGAGACAGTGGGGGATGTGAATAGGTGGAGCACAGAGGAGTTTTAGGCAGTGAAACTGCTCTGTCTGATACTGCGATGGTGGAGACATGTCATTAGACATTTGTCCAAACTCATAGAATGTACAGTGCCAAGAGTGAACCCTAATGTAAACTGTGGAGTTAGAGTGGTAGTGATATGTCAGTGCAGGTTCATCAGTTGTAACTAAGGGGCCATTCTGGTGCAGGGTGTTGATAGTGGAGGAGGCTCTCTGGGGACAGGGGATATATGTGAAATCCCTGTACCTCCTCTTTATTTTGCTGTGAACCTAAAACTGCTCTAGAACAATGAAGTCTTTAAGTAAACGGCCATCAAAGGAAGGACCGAAGACAATACCTGAGGACAGCTCTGCCAACATCTCATCTTGCTGCTGCTGCTGCTAAGTCGCTTCAGTTGTGTCCGACTCTTTGCGACTGCATGGATTGCAGCCTACCAGGCTCCTCCGTCCATGGGATTTTCCAGGCAAGAGTACTGGAGTGGGGTGCCACTGCTTTCTCCGCTCATCTTGCTAGGGTGATGACAAAAGTGAAAAACAGTAAAGGAACCCTCCATTTGGGGGCAATATTCCCCACAACTCTCTGATTCTGGGACTGATAACTTGTTTTGGAAAGAGCAGTTGAATTAGAGGCATTAGCATCCTCATTGTAGCCAGGTGCGAGGATAGGGCAGTGGCAGAAAGGTCTGGCTTCCAAGGCAAGAAGACCTAGCTTCAAGTTCCAATCTCATCACCAACTTCTCCCAGCCTCCATCTGCTCATTTGTAGAGTAGGAGTAAGATGCTTTATTAGCAGAACCCTTCTGAAGATTAAACAAGATAATCCATTAAAAACCCTTAGCACACACTCACACCTGTTATTATTAATTGTTGAATTTACTGACAACAAAAAAATCTGTGGTTTTGGTTCACTGCTGTGTCATAGCAGTACCCACGTTTATTCTCTGCAGTAGGGACAAAGTACCCTATATTCAGCTTTACATTTCAAAGAAATCTTAAAAACAATTAACTCGTCTTTCATCACTAAATTCACATCAAAATTTGTCACCGTACAGATGAAAGTTGTATATAGTTGCATTGGCCAATATTTATCATGTGCCCTTTTCAAGTTTCACATACGTTTTTTGAATATATGTATGTTTATATCTATTTTCATGAAATAAAGAAATTGATGTGTTTGTCTATATAAAATATAAGTACATTTTTATATAAACATGAAATCAACGAGAGACTGGATGAGTTGGACTCATCCTCGTGCCACGTACTGAGTGCTTGATAAATATACCATCCCTATTATTATACTACTTATTCTTGTTTTTGTGTGGGTCTCACCCTGCTCATACATTCATCCCACAAGTAAGGGCCAAGTGCCCTATGCAGGACACTGGGCTAGACTGGGAAGATCCAGAAAAGAACAATGTCCCTGACCTCAAAAACTGAAGGCTCTAGGAGAGGAGACAAAGGAGCAAGCAGCCATCTAAGGTGTGAAGTCCTATGACAGAAATGTGCCCAGCAGGCTGTGGAAACTCTGAGAACAGTTTTACAAGCTCTAAGTGCTTATTTCGGGGTGACCACTGGTGGGGGTGCAGATGAACAAGTGGAGCTGTTAGAGAGGGCTTCCTGGAATGTTCAGGGTTTTGTCTGGAGGACAAAGTGGAGCTGGCCAGGCAGAGATGATCCACCTGGTTCTCTGCCATGTAACTGGGGATATGCTTCTTCCATATCTGCCATTGAGGCAGTCACAATGGGGATAGATTTTAAAAACACATGCCTGCCTTAAAGAGGGCATCAAATGCATCAGGAATGAAAAAACACGTCCTGTTTTGCTCAAAGGATACCAAACTCCCATCACTGAAAAGTGCCACCATTTCTTCCCTAAAGCCCGGGAGTATTCATATGGGGCTCATGGGGCATGCACCCTGTGTGAGGTGCCAGGCATGGAGGTGTGATGTGTCCACTGCTTGCTCATCCCCCTGGGCCTGGCTCTCACCATCCAGAATCTAATTAGGGTGGCATTTCCATCTACTTACAATTTGCTAACCAAACAGCCCAGACAAGCTCCCTCCCACCCGCCACCTACACGGACATGAGATGAGATGCGAAGTCATGGGCCTTCCTCTCGCTGCCCACGTGAACACTTGAGTTAATCTGTATCTGGACCTTATGACTCAACAAATTATTTTGTGCATTTGCTTTATTGCAGACTAGTGGTTGTAATAAAATTAGTTCTATTCCACATTATTGGTTCATAATTAGAATTACATGAACAAAACAGATACAATCTCACCAAGTCTTCTATGGCTGAGCAATTGAACTGACTGCACACATTCTTTTTCCTTACCTCCCCCGCTCCAGTTTCATTTTCAGGTTGTTTTCAGAGTCGTTAAAATAAAAAAAAAGACTTATTTCAGCTGGATTTCCCTACAGCTTTTAGGTAGACTGACTCTATAATTTAGCGTCCAAACTGGGACAACTGTGAAAGTGAAAGAGAAGCTATTAATAGCTGAATTGAGACAGCAGCATCAGCCAGAACTGCCCCAGGCAGCTACCCACTGTGGTTACCCTACTTCTGGGGGTGGACCACCCTCCCCAGCAGTCATGGATTAGTCTTGTTGGTTGGCTTTTTTGCCTTTTCTGATTGTCTTTTTTAAAATGTTAATTTGGGGCAATCATCTTTGTAGAGTAAACATTTCCCCTTGCTACATGGATAGTCACAGTGCAACTTCACAACAGATCTGAGAAATTAAGATGACAAGAAACAAAGTGTATATTTGCATCCAGACAGGTGGATGCTGGGGACTTGCTTTGACATGACCACTTCAAAGGGTAAAGGGAAATCTGAGCTTGCCGTTATTTAAATTTTAAATGTGTGACCTGGACCACAATATGAAAATACATTTATCTTCCCCTAAGGCATAGGGACCTTTGCACAAAATAGCTTTATAATCTCTCTCCATTCCACAAAAGTCAGACTGCATAAATGAAAAGCTCACCTTCTGGCTTGAAAATGGCATATGCATCAGTAAATATGAGAATGTGTTTTTCTGGGAAATAACCCTCACTTAGTAATATCTGGGTGGCATCCAGCGATGCTGACTTTGACTCTGGGTTGATTCAAGTGAAACTGGCTGTTTAGCATCCTTGTCATTAAAGTTGCCATCAGCCATCCATTTTCCACTCTTGGGCAGCCAAGGAATCGTTTTGCTTATTGAAATATCAGACTTTCTACTTTTGGTTTCTCCAGTGATACTGAAACATGTGAACCTGAGGCAGAAAAATAAAGTACCTTTGGGTCCTTGAAGCAGCAGTGATTTGTCCAAGCACAAGGACTACATGTCAGATATGCCCTGCTTACCACCCTACCTGTCACTAAGGTCTGTGAGAAGACCAACTGTGGTAATAATACCTAGTATAAGTGAGTGAAGTCGCTCAGTCGTGCCCGACTCTTTGCAACCCCATGGATGGTAGCCTACCAGGCTTCTCCGTCCATGGGATTCTCCAGGCAAGAATACTAGAGTGGGTTACCATTTCAGTCTCCAGGGGATCTTCCCGACTCAGGGATCGAATCTGGGTCTCCTGCATTGGAGGCAGACGCTTTAACCTCTGAGCCACCAGGGAAGCCCTAGTATAGGGACATATTTATTTTACTAATTAGCACACACACATTGATTATTTCCAGGTGATTCCTGAATGGCTCAGTGGCAAAGAATCCTCCTGGGAGACGTGGATTCAATCCCTAGGTTGGAAAGATCCCCCAGAGAAGGAAATGGCAACGCACTCTAGTATTCTAGACTGGAAAATCCCACGAACAGAGGAGCCTGGCAGGCTGTAGTTCATGGGGTCACAAAGAGTCAGACAGGACTTAGGGACTAAACAACAACGAACCATAGAGTACCAGTACAACGTGAGTTACTATTCTCACTTCATTGTGTTCTGGATGGAGCTGAACTATTTTGGCAGTCACAGAATGAACTGTAGATTTGTATCCCAATCTGTAAATGATAAATTATATTTTCACAAGTTCATGCTTCACTGAAATGTAGCGTACATGTTTCCCTAACTGTCAGAAGCAACCTACACGTAGCAAGGTGGGCAGTAGCCTCAAGTTAAAATGTATAGAGAGTCATAACGAGCTCTAGAGAATAGATGGCTGCCACAAGGAAAGAAAGGAAGGCAAAAAAAAGAGAGAGAGAAAGGAAGGAAGACAGGCAGGCAGGAAGAAGGAATTCATGATGGTTTCAAAATAATGATTTGCAATTCATCCTAAGTAACCAGGGGCAACCACTCATATGACCATCCAAAGGGAAATCTTGTTAGAATGAGGTCATCTTTTCCCTCAAAACAAGACAGTAGAAAGCGGCAGGTGAATTTGCATAGCACTATCACCTTGTGATATGTGGAAATTTGATTCCTCTGTATGGTGTGATGGTCACAGGCACCCGTGTGGACAGGGGCAGGGCAGCACTGCAGAGAGACAGTGGGAGCCCACCAACTAGATGCCTCCTGCAAAGAATCGTTGACAAGACAAATCTTCATCAGTGTTCAAACGATCATCTTTATCAAGAATGTTTGCTCTCTTATCTCATAATAAACCTGTCTGTGTTTGTGTGTGTGGAGAGCAGATGCTGTTGAGTGAGTGCATATTTATGCGTGTGATAGTTTGAGATCTCGTCTGGTGTGATGAAGGGAAAAAACAGGGTGTGAGGACCTGTTCTTTGTTTATTTTGCAGATAAATCTCGTCTCTAATCCGGATGCAGAGCAACGTCTTGTGCAAAGGAAAGGAAGCCCTTCCACCACCCTGATGACACCCGTATAAATCACAGGCTTTATTCCTTTGCTGTGAGGGGCATTGCAGATCGGAGCAACGTCGCAGACTCTCATTGGGTGATGCTTCATTACTTGGTGGAAAATCCCCAGAGCCAAAACATTATTTAAATGTGATATGAAAATAAACATGATTTATACGTGTGTCGTCTGCCGAGACGTTCTTGCCCGTTACTGCCCATGCTGTTATGCATCAGGAATAGGGCCTCGATTTATCGCTAGTTCAAGCTACACACATGCTCCACGACAAGACGTTGTCTCCATTCTTAAGTTCCAGGAAGGGGAACGGTGTTTGCTGAGTGGTGGGTTTCGGATATTCAGAGGTGTCATTGACTTTTATGGGCCAAGGATGTATGTGCATATGTGCGTGCATGTGAACTTGTGTTGGGCCAAGTATGTGTGTGCACATGTGAGGCATGTGTGCTTGTGTTGGACTGAGGATGTGTGTGCATGTGTGCATGTGGACTTGTGTTAGGCTGAGGACGTGTGTGCATGTGTGCTTGTGCTGGACTGAGGATGTGTGTGCATGCGTGCATGTGGACTTGTGTTAGGCTGAGGACGTGTGTGCACATGTGTGCGTGTGGACTTGTGTTAGGCTGAGGACGTGTGTGCATGTGTGCGTGTGGGCTTGTGTCAGGCTGAGGACGTGTGCACATGTGTGAGTGTGGACTTGTGTTAGGCTGAGGACGTGTGTGCACATGTGTGCATGTGGACTTGTGTCAGGCTGAGGACGTGTGTGCACATGTGTGCCTGTGGACTTGTGCTGGACTGAGGACGTGTGTGCATATGTGTGCGTGTGGGCTTGTGTCAGGCTGAGGACATATGTGCATGTGTGCTTGTGTTGGACTGAGGATGTGTGTGCATGTGTGCATGTGGACTTGTGTTAGGCTGAGGACGTGTGTGCATGTGTGCGTGTGGGCTTGTGTCAGGCTGAGGACGTGTGCACATGTGTGAGTGTGGACTTGTGTTAGGCTGAGGACGTGTGTGCACATGTGTGCGTGTGGACTTGTGTTAGGCTAAGGACGTGTGTGCGTGTGGGCTTGTGTCAGGCTGAGGACGTGTGCACATGTGTGCGTGTGGACTTGTGTTAGGCTGAGGACATGTGTGCACATGTGTGCATGTGGACTTGTGTCAGGCTGAGGACGTGTGTGCACATGTGTGCCTGTGGACTTGTGCTGGACTGAGGACGTGTGTGCACATGTGTGCGTGTGGGCTTGTGTCAGGCTGAGAACGTGTGTGCACATGTGTGCGTGTGGGCTTGTGTTAGGCTGAGGACGTATGTGCATGTGTGCTTGTGCTGGACTGAGGACGTGTGTGCATGCGTGCATGTGGACTTGTGTCAGGCTGAGGACGTGTGTGCATGTGGGCTTGTGTTAGGCTGAGGACGTGTGTGCATGTGTGCGTGTGGGCTTGTGTCAGGCTGAGGACGTGTGCACATGTGTGCGTGTGGCTCGTGTTGGACCCTGGACCACGTTCATGTGAAGGACGCAGGGAACAGACACTTTGTTCTCAGGTGCATCAATTTCTGACGGCGGCTGAATGGTGTTCCTGGTGAAAAAGAGAAAGAAGAAAGCATCATTTCCATTTCAGTCCAGGGCTGGGGCCCACATGTTTAGCTCAAAGTCAGCAGAAGTCTCTGAAAAGCAGATTTGGGTTAATAAATGTCAGCAGGTCTTCAGCCCAAATGGGATTTGATTCACAGGAAGAAGCGCAGTTAGGATGTTTCCATTACCAAAGCGCTACAGGGAAAGGCTTGTCTTTGAGAGTGAGGACGATCCCCCAGGTGCCTACGTGGAGCTTTGATGATCACTGTCTTTCCCACTGGGCTATCATCAACACTCAGAAACTGTGCAGCCCTTTGTGAGCCCTACCACATGCCATGGGTGCCATTTCCCTGCTCCAGAAGGGCAGGACAGGTGTCCGAGCTGAGAGCAGACACCCCTGATTGAGCAGGTGACAGGCTCTGTACAAGACAAGACATCCCAAGCTGATCCTCACGACAGCCCTGCCTTCATGCCCATTTTGAAGATAAGGAAACTAAGGGCCACAGAGGGAAAAAGTCCCAGAGCCTGGAACTCTATAGACCTAGAGAATCCAGGTCTTCTCCTTCCAAAGCCTCTCTTCTCAGGACAGACTCTTAACTGGTAGTTTTACCAATCTCATCTCCAGCTCCCCATCCTCTGTTTTTCAAGATTAAGGGTTCTAAATGATATCCAAAATGGTGAGAACCTACACCAAATCATTTTTAGACTGATGTGGGGAAGCAAATAAATAAACTTACAAATATACTCAATTAGGATTTTATTTTCCCTTTATACTTGTTTGACTGAGTTGTAATCTTGTTTCTTTTAAATCATGTCTTTCAAACTATGTTTATAGGCTTTTATTTTAAATAAGAGAGTGGGGAGTGGACTAAATGGGTGAAGGGGGTCAAAAGTATAAACCAGTTATAAAATACAAGTCCTGGTGATGCAACATACAGTGTGTTGACTATAGTTAACAATAATGTATTGCATACTTGAAAGTTACTAAGAGTAAATCTTAAAAGTTTTCATCACAAGGCAAAAAAATTTCAGAACTATGTGATTGATGTTAACTAGACTTACTGATCATTTCACAATGTACACAAAGATCAAATCGTTATGCTGCACACCTGAAGCTAATATAATGTTATGTCAGTTATACCTCAATTAAAAATAAACGAATGAGTATTTTAAAAATAAAATTGAAAAAGAAAAAGACACAGTAACTCTGGGGGGTCTAAACAGGGAGACTTTTTTTTTTAAGAAAAGAAAAAACTTTTACTTTTGAAATAACCTCGGATCTACATGAAAGGTGCAAAAAATAGTAACAAGAATTATTGTAAATTCAGATTCTTCAAATGTTAATATGTTACCATGTTTCCTTTCTCTCTTCGTGTGTGTGTGTGTGTGTGTGTGTGTGTGTTAACACTTTTCTGAATGGTTTGGAAATTGTAGACATGCTGCCTTTTATTCCTGAATGTATTTCCTAGATTCATTTACACAACCACAGTGCAGATATTAAATCCAGGAAAGCAATATCGCTAACTTGCAGATCTTTTTCAAATTTCAGTACTTGTCCTACTAATGTCCTTTCTAGAAAAATGTCTTCACATATTTTGGGTTTGTGTTAGACCTATGTTCCACTTGTGGAGACTTGTGTGAGTCTGCTAAAGTTTTAGGCTATTTACCTAAAAACTCAATATTACCACACACACACACACACACATATATACATATTTATATATACAATTCTGTTTTTATGGTTGTAATGAAATATCCATACTAACAAATTAAAAATCTTTTATTCTAACCAAAAAAATCAAACCAAACTCTAGGTTTCTCCATGCATTTCCATTTCGTGTGAGTCTCTTTACACATCGATTTGGACCCTCTCTGGTGCTGCGCCTTTACCTGTTCACAAGGTTTCTGAAAGTCTCAGCCAAGACTTTGCCTCTGAATACAAAGTGGGTGAAACAAAGGTTTGAAGGGTGTTTGTTTGTTTGGCAACATGTGATGAGAAAGGGTAATCTGGTCTGTAAGTGGGTTTCTATGAAACAATTCCTGGTGAAGTTGTGACACTGGGAATGTCACTCCATGCATCTGCTGAGAGCAGGTCATCTGGCTCCCAAGATCAAGTGGTGTGTCCCGAGACCCAGGGACAGGCAAGTGACAGAACGAAAAGACAACATGAAGCCAGGATTTAGCGCTGCCCACGAGGAGGATTAGTGAGCCGCCTTTACGATGCCGGTGTTGACAGACAGGACTAGCCTCTATTTTATGGGCTATCCACTGAGCTGTATCAGGGTTCTCCTGTGGCAGCAGTTATGTTTCAGCCGACTCGATTCGTCCTGTAGTTTATCCAAATGAGTGTAATAATAAGCTAGGTTATAAGGGCGTTTACTTTTCCATATATGCTCTAGTGAAGTCAACCTGTTATAAAACCAAGCAAATCAAGGCTTCTGTTTCTCCTGCTGGTACCCGGTGCGGGTGTGAGAGTAATCAACCTGTCCCCTCCGAGACAGATCCCTCCAGAAAGTTTGTAAAAGCTCTTTATTCCTCGTAGGGAAATGATTTTAGTCTTAGGAAGGAAACACATGGTTTTCTTCTTACAGCTTCAAACCCCGTCTTGCCAGCTGCGTTTATTTCCCTCGGCGTGGCACTAATGAAAGGAGACTTTGATGAGCTGTGTGAACCGCCATTCCAGAGGAAGGGCTGCAGAAAGACTTGACTTGCTAGAAGGTGCTCATTTGAGAGTATTTCTGCCATATCTCTAGCACACATCCCCGAGAAACATCCCTGGCGTTGGGTGGAAAGCTCAGGGGGCCTGATTTACCTGCCAGAATGGCTTGCTCTGAGTTGGAGTCTGCGGAGAAGTGATAAAGGGAAGGCGAACCAACTTTCACGTTCTGAAGGCTTGTGTCTCTCCTGTTCCCTGCTGGGCCTGGAATACTTTAAAGCGAATTCCTGCTTTGGGGGTTTCAGTGTTGTTTTTTTTAAGGTGTTAGCAATCTGTCTTACGTTCTCCCACCCCTGCTGGGATTTATGATCCAGTTGTATTTTACTACATGGTCTTGGCAGGCTCCCCCTCGTTGAAATTCAAACCGAAGCAACCTGATGGGGGAACAGACATAAAAATATTAATTTGGTGGATATTAAAAAAAATCATGCTGGTTATAAATCAGGGGCTGTCCACTGGTTCCTTTCATCATCTAAATGGTCCTTCTAACCAGACCACAAATCTTACTGGGGAGGAGGTGGGGGCTTAGAAGGTGGGGGTTCCCTTCCTGAGGTTTTGGAGACAGCTTCCATCCAACACTTCCTCAAACCTGGCTTTGTTTTATTAAAGGTAATAAAAAGTGAGTACTTCTGGTACAGGCAGGCTAATTAGCTGGCCTCACAGAACAGACTGGGCTTAAAAGAAAGTTGGCTTGGTCTAAAAGAAATCAGTTGTGCAAATGCCTAAATTTTGATTAAAAATAAGGTTTGGGAGACTCAGGAGGCATGTTTTGCTTCTCCAAGGCTGTGGTGGTAGAAGGTGGATGAAGCAGGATTAGGGAGACGAGGATGGGAGGAAGCTGACCTGGGTGTGCGTTTCCATGACCCAGGCTGAGATGAGGATGGTGGATGCGTGTCTCCACTGACCCCTCGCATCGCAGTCCTTGGATTCTAATCGGGCGCTATATAGATAGAGCGGGGGAAGGGAGGGCAGTTACATTCCCATGGGGTAGAATTAAGAAAAAGTGGCAGAGAATTTCTCTTCCATAATGAGATTTTAATGGACTCTTCCATTTCCATCTTATGGCTGATCTTTATAGTTAAAAGACTCTTGATAGATACTTTAAAATTTTATGAAAACTCCAGGAATTAGTTTTTAAAAACTGTGGCTGATTAGAAGGCTAAATACTTCTATAAGAAGGTGCTAATACCAACTGAATGTATAATACAAGTCTTAATGCTGGTGCTGAGATCTCTTCAGAATAGTTATCATGATCTCAAAGTTTGTTTCAAAATTTGCAAGCATCAAGTGTCAACCAAAACTGAAACCCTAATGAATGTTGAACTGTCGTCTATTGGTGTACTTCCTTTTTAGATTTTTTGGTTCTTTGTTGTTTTTACCATACTGTTTCATTCAAATTTCCTACATGCTAATTTTTTTGTGAAATTTGAGTAAAATTGCAGTATATATAAAAGAACTATTGAGTGTAAATCTCATAGTAAATGTTTTTTTTATACTATAAAATAAAAATAAATACATTTAAACAACAAAAAAAGGAAGTGCTAATAAAAACAGAAAGCCGGCCCTATTACAGATATTCACATATACAAATGGAGGTGTAGCTATGATGGGAAATTCAACAGCATTCTAGAAGTTCAAGGTTTTATTTAATGGCACAAAATCTAATAAAGCAAACAAACCAGAAATTCACCCCAGCCAGGCTCACAGCTAAAGTGTATGCTATAATGAAGTTCCAAGCACATCTGGATCTTAGGGTTAAAGAGAAAGAAAATTCAGTAGCTGGAAAGGGGGCAAACAGTTTTCTTTAAAAATCAAAGCAAGTTCTTTGATTCAAAATACTATCATGAAAATAGGAAGGAAAATGATTATGAACCAATTTTTCTAAGGGAAATGATTTCTAACCAACAATTGGTTCTTATTACTTCTCTGCCATCTCTATAGGCAGTATTAAAGAAAGGGCCTCATTTTTGCCTGATGATTGTAATGATTATCATCTCATCTTAAACAGAGATTTTCCTATTTGGTCACCATGCAATCTAATACCGACAGTGCCTTGGACTTGAAAAATGGTGTTCTCCTGTCTAAGAAATGGGAGGCCAGAGAAGGCACAGTGGTTCTGAGCTTCACTCTAAAGCAATTATGAGCCCTTCGCAACCCTCAGACAAGAATTGATTTTTATTTTTAGATTATTAAGCTGTGGGTATAAGGAAGTTAGGATATGTGACCCAGCGTTGACCTCGTCAATTGAATTCTTGAATTGATTCAATATTAAAAAGGAAAACTTTTAAAGAAGCATTTCTGCCTTATAATCTCCCCAAATTTACTTTGCTTCTTTCCCACCTTTACAAAAATCTTCATGTTCATAAGGATAGATGAATAAACAGGACATAAGTACAGGATATTGGAATATCAGGATTAATTGCAATGTCCTAAAGCAATTCACGGGGTCGCAAAGAGTCGGACACGACTGAGCGACTGAATTGAACTGAACTGAAAGAAACCTAGAAAAAGGGAAAACCTCCAAAAGGTAGTGATATGTTAGATCTGTTTCATGCGTGCTAAGTCACTTTTATTGTGTCCGACTCTGTGACGTTTTGGATTGTAGCCCACCCAGCTTCTCTGTCCATGGGATTCTCCAGGCAAGAATCCTGGAGTGGGTTGCTATCGCATCTTCCAGGGGATCTTCCAGACCCAGGGACTGAACCTGCATCTCTTATGTTCCTGTGTTGGCAGGCAGGTTCTTTACCACTAGCACTACCTGGCAACCTCTGTTTCATGCCTTCATCAAATATATTTCCACTCATGCACCCAGAACACCAAGGTGTCCAGCTTTTATGCTCATATTGTGGGTACTTATTTTACTAGTCGTTTCTAGAAGTAGTGGTGTTTACATATACCTTTATATGCTGAATTTAATTGCTTTAGTAAGCTGAAAAGGGTCCTCCAGCCAGATTCAGGGCCCCGCCCAAGAGGCAGAATGACGGTGGTGACTCTGTGACCATTCGGGTCACCTTGCTTCCGTCTTTAACTCCTTGGAACAGCTCAGAATGTGTCCAGATTGAGCCAACTTCCAATGTCTAGAGTGTGGACTCTGGAGCCCACTAGCTTCCTCCCACCCCAACCTGAGCCTTAAGCAGGCCAACACCCTCATGGCTCCCTGAGAACATGCTCTGTTCATTCCTCACTTAGGTCCTCTTCTGGAAAGTTCTCTATGCCTGCAGCTATCCAGCTCTTACCAAAGTCTTGTGTGCTTCCCCAAACCATCTACCCCAGCTTTTGCTTGTCTTTCTCTCTTCCTAGCCTCTGTGGCATTTCTGGCAGGGATGGCCTGGCCTGGCACTTGATAGTTACATGCTCTTTTCAATTGTGTTGCTTCTCCCCTAGAGAAAATCTAACTTCTTTGAGTCTCAGATTCATTGTCTATAAAATGATAACATTTGCAAAGTTGTTGCGAAGATGACAGAGCACAGGCCTGGCTCATAATAAGTGTTTATGAGGTCCCCCACTTCTTTCTAAGGACTATGTCCCATTTCTGCTGGGTCTTCTTCTCTACCTCACAGAGTAAAATAAAATGTTTTGGGGTGTTGTTATTATTGAATGGTTCTGCAAAAATCAAGCCATTATGCTGTACCTTACTCTGTTGTAGGCAGACTATGATTTTCTTTGATTTTTCTGGAAGGGAAGGGAACAGTCAAATGTTTGAATGGGAATGACCTGGTCTGATGCTGGGTGAGCCTAGAGAAATGATAGAAGCCAAAGCTAGTCATGACAAACACTCTAATTCTAAATCTCAGAGGTGTCTGTTAGATCAGCCAATGCAAACTTCTCATATTCCTGAGAATGACAATCTCTGGGGTAAACGGTGATGGGTAGTCCCAAAGAATCACAAACACAATATTTTCTATTTAGAGAAAGGAGATCATGACAAGAAAGGGGTCCCGAGGAGGTGTTGACACCTCCTTCTGATGAATGTTCGAGAGACCTGGAATGGGTTAACTTTCTGAAGAGCTGTGCCCTTGTTATCCAGACTGTTGACTCGACAGCTACCCCTGGCTCGGGACACAGCGTGCTCCCTTCATGACCCTGCCCCTGTAGGGCCCTCCCAGCAAAATGGAACTTCGGAGGCCATATTCTCACCAACCGCAAGGTGAGTACGCACTCCCAATGATTGCACAAGGTAGAACCGCATCAGCTCAGCAGGCCTCCTGCTAGAAACGGAAATCAGAGGTTTGAATTCATATTTCATGTTCATTGTGTTTGGTTTAGTCTGCGAAACAGACTAAAGTACAATGCATGTGCATACATAAATGCTATAAAATTAGAGCAGACAGCTGGCAAATCATTAATTAACAGCAGTAATGGTCTTCAAATAGCACTCTAGGGAGGCCACAGAAAGAGGAAGTTCCCTGGACCTGGTTTCAGTTTTGCCCGTGACCCGAATTCATCCCCATAAAATAGAGGGGAGGTGGGATGGGACAGGGAGAAAAGCCACATAGATGCCCCTATACCATCTTCTAGCCCCTCTTCCTTCAGCAGCCTCCCAAAAGACAAACAGCAAACAAGCCAGACCACCCCTCTGCCTGCAGGGCATCCCCCCAAACCAGACAGATGCCAAATGAGCAGCCGGCACATGAGGATGTGCCCGGCACAGGATAATTGTGTCATAAATATAATTAAAGTCAGCAGGAAGACCATTATGGAGAAAACCAAACTTAGAAAAAAATTAGTACTAGTGAAGAAAATATCATACATTCTTTTTATTTCAGTCTAATTTTGTTTACATGATTCATACAGTTTCCAAGAGGACCCCTGGAGGATATTAGGCTGGGACCACATGCATAAACATTCATATATAACATGTAAATTAGAAACAATCTCAGGATTTATATAGAAATTACAGCCACTTCTAGCAAATTAATTCAATGACAGAAAAAGGGTTACTGTCTCTCTTCAAATCAAGAGGGGGAAATATTAGGCAAAGCAGATTTATTTATTCAAGAGGCTTGTTCCTTGCCAGGAGCTGATGTCCCCTTGGCCTGAAGATTTCCATTTTTTTTATTGGATATGCATTGGTGATTAAATTTGCTTTGAATGCGGGAGCAGTCCATGAGGACCATGGTGGGTGGTTTTAAGTTATAGCATTGCTAATAGAGTCATAAAGTCCATTAGGCTGCAGGAGTTTGCTGAAGGGAAATGATGGAAGAAGGTAAGTAGCTTGAGTTAAAATATTCAAGAATATCAGATCTTAGAACTGCAAGGTCCTGGAGTGCAGGTTACCATTTTATAGATGAAGAAACTGAGCCCCAGAGAAGAAGGGTTCTGTCCAAGGAAACAAAGAAAATTTACAAAGCCGGCCTAGAACCCAGTCTTCTCCGCTGTAGCTGAAGGTCCTCAATGCTTTCTCAATCCATGCTTCTTCCTTGCTTGAATTCAATGGACAAGTGACATTTGAGTACCTCTTCTTCTAGGCTATTGTACTCATGCGTTTCCCCCATGGCTTAGCAGTAAAGAATCCACCTGAAATGTAGGAGATGTGAGTTCAATCCCTGGGTCAGGAAGCTCTCCTGGAGAAGGAAATGGCAACCCACTCCAGTATTCTTGCCTGGAGAATCCCATGGACAGAGGAGCCTGACGGGCTACAGTTCATGGAGGTGCAAAAGACTCTGACTCGACTTAGCGACTAAACAACGCATTAGTGTTCCTGTGCCTTTGGCTGGTGATTTTGCCATTGGGGACTGTAGCAGAGGATTTGTCAAAACAGCTCCAGTTTTCACCTTCTCTGTATCTATGTCTTTCTCAGGATGACTCTACAGTCCGTGAATCTGGGCTGGGCTTGTGACTTGCTTTGGCCAATGGAACACAGTGACGCTTCAGTTCTGAGCCCAGGGTCTAAGGAGCTGTGTGCGCTTCTGCTGTTCTTTCCCTAGCTCGCAGCGGGAACACGCTGCAGTCACCTGCTAGAGGGACGAAAGAGACACATAGGTAGGGCTCCCAGACTCAGCAAATATTTGGGACGAGCTTATACTCAAGAATACACATATATTTTATCTGAAATTCTAGTTGAACTTGGTGTCCTGTATTTTATTGGTTAGTTCATGTGAAGAGATTCCAGATGGTTCTATTATGTAGTAGTCAGCCAATCCCTAGACATAGATGAGGGCCAAGCCAGGGTCAGCATGTATCTGCCCTCCCCATGCTGACATAGGTGTGTAAGTAAGCCCCACACAAATCAGAACTTCCCTTCGACTCATGAGCAGAAACAAATATTTGTTGGTGTGTGATACTGAGGTTTGGTGGTCATTTATTACGTGGTATTATTGTGGCAGAAGCTGACTACTTAGAACTATCTATAAAAATTATTCCAGGAAAAGGAGTCTGATTTGGGCTTCAGGTGAGGATGATCTAATTGTGATGAAACCCTGTGAGCAAGCAGAAATGGCAAGAAAAACTATACTGACATACATTCCAAGGCTAGAGACTCAATCCATAAAGATACATCAGTAGAATTTGTGTCTTATGCATATTTCTGCCTTTTGGGGATCTTGCCATTGTTCTGATGGTTTGTTTTAAACGACTCACTTTGTGGTTACGTCTTTGTCACAGAAGAACACACCAGAATGAGATCACCTGGCTTTTCTGACTTCTCAAGACCTTTGACATATTTTCTCTGGACTTGTGCTTCTTTGTGCTATTGCTTTCCTGTCTTCACATGTCTCCTGTCCCGTCCTCCAGGGAGGCAGGTGATTTAAGTGAAGGTTCGCTGCAGAGCCCAGTAATTGTACCTGATCTCTACTTACGGTTTCATTTTTCAAATGTCAGCTTCACTTATCAGAGGCCCTGCCATTGTGTAATATTTTGTACTTTCCAAGCCCTTTCACATTTCTTGCAATCCGAGCAGGGGTTGAAATCTCTCTTTTGCAGATTAGGCAACCGAGGCTCAGATACTTCAAGTGACTTTCCCAAGGTCACACAGGCTAGTTAAAGGCAACATTAAAACTCGAATCCAAGTTCTTGTCTTCTAACCCTGGACTCTTTCTGGTATACTCTGCTGTCTCCTTCATCCTGGGGTTTTGGATAATTGATGGCATAGGCCAGGTGTTCAATGGGCACCTGAATAATGCTTCTGTCTAGGACTGACTCAAGTGGAAACAGGACATTCTTAAAGAGGCCATTAGAAATCCCCAGACCTCCACTAAAGCAAGGTATGGTGCAGGTGACTGATGATTGTATAAGTGCTTTCACCTTGTAATAACCAGTCTCAGCCTCCAGAACAGAGTTCTACATTGTGGATTAATCACTCCATATCTCTGTTTTAAAATCATGTTATGGTCATTTAAAGGTATGTTTTAAGACGTAATGTTGTGTAAAGAGGCATGGTCCATTTAAAAGTTGGGCTGCTTGCAGGCTGCTGGTTGAGAACAATTGAATGCAGATGAAGGGGAAAATACAGGATATTATTACCCCAGGAAACATTTTTTTTCTCCAGATTTATAAAGTATTAATAAATGCCTGAGCCACCCACACAAGTGCAGTATTTGCCTTGATTCTCTGCTTCACCTGGGTTCTGGAAGATCAGTGATGTTATCACGAGTCTGAGGGTGAGCAACTGTCTTGAGTTGCCCTGGACCAAGGTGCTTCTTAGGCTTCCCAGGTGACACAGGGGTAAAGAATCTGCCTGCCAATGCACAAGGTGCTAGAGACACCAGTTCCATTTCTGGATCAGAAAGATCCCCTGGACTAGGAAATGGAAACCCACTCCATTCTTGCCTGGAAAATTCCACGGACAGAGGAGCCTGGAGGGTTACAGTCCATGGGGTTTCGAAGAGTCAGACATGGCTGAGCATGCACACCCAAGGTGCTTCTTGGGATGAGGGACTTTCAGTGCTAAGACTGGGTCAGTTCCAGGCTCCTGGGTTGCTCCATCACCCTATTGGATCCTCCAGAGAACCCTTTGATTTGCACTGATGGCACCTCCTCCTCCTCTACCAACTCACATCTCCCTTGTGTGTTCATCCTACACACTAGAATCCTTGTGCAGAGGAAACAAAATGTGTCTCTGCTGAAAGAATGAAAGAACGAATGACTTTTTTTCTGGCTCTTGGAACAGGTCTGTCACTTAATCAGGAAGGGAACTAGGAGCCTGACTCAATTACTCACTGATTGTTTTAACTTTTACCAAGTCATTAATTCATTGCTCTGCAGTTTTCTCAACTGTAAAGAGGGGCAGGGGCTAAGGTCCCTCTCTGTTACACATTCTAGGGTTTTATTGTGTAGGAATCAATGGAGTGAGTCCACTCTGTTCCAACTCCTTTCCTCCTGATGCCCCAGGAGTCTTCACCAGGCCCTCCTGAAGGCCTCTCTTTCAGCTCAGCCCAAAGGATGAAGCCCAGCTCAGGGTCAGACAGGAGCCACAGTCTCTAGGCTCTTGCTCAGGGGTAAATCCTTTAAGTCAATGTTGTCTCATAAATTTTCCTGTGATGATGGACATGTTCTATGGTGGACATGTCCAATATTATAGCCACTAACCACATGTGACTATGTAAATTTAAAATAAATTAAAATAAAATGAAATTTAAAATTTAGTTCCTAAGTCCCGATAACCACATTTCAAATTTCAAAACATATGTGACTTATGGCTGCCATATTGGACAGTATATAGGACATTGCATCATTGTGAACAGTTCTATGGTACACCACAGCCATAGAGGGTTATCTTGACTATGTTCACAGTAACCCAGATGGTAGCCAGGGTAGGAAAGGGAGCAGGAGGGTAGAAAATGGGAGGGATAATTGCCTTTCTCACCACTATACTTTATCTCTTGGTTTGGGATCATGGGAAAGATGTAGCCAGTTTCCTGGAGACAGATCATCTTAAGTCTTAAATTGGTGGTGATCTTATAAAAGTGTTCATGTATGGATGTGAGAGTTGGACTATAAAGAAAGCTGAGCGCCGGAGAATTGATGCTTTTGAACTGTGGTGTTGGAGAAGACTCTTGAGAGCCCCTTGGACTGCAAGGAAATCCAACCAGTTTATCCTAAAGGAGATCAGTCCTGGGTGTTTATTGGAAGGACCGATGTTGAGGCTGAAACTCCAATACTTTGGCCACCTGATTTGAAGAGCTGACTTGTTGGAAAAGATCCTGATGCTGGGAAAAATTGAGGGCAGGAGGAGAAAGGGACAACAGAGGATGAGATGGTTGGATGGCATCATTGACTCGATGGACATGGGTTTGGGTGGACTCCGGGAGTTGGTGATGGACAGGGAGGCCTGGCATGCTGCGGTTCATGGGGTCGCAAAGAGTCGGACATGACTGAACGACTGAACTGAACTGAACTTATAAAAGTTAATAAAAAGAATATGTCCTTTACTTAATAATAAAAATATGCCTTCACTGACACCAAAACAAAAGGACGTGGTAACTTTCTTTTCCCTACTACCCCCGAATGGGCTAATTCTTTAGTCAACTATAGAAAGCACCAGAAAATAAAATTTAAAAGCCAAATGTAAAAGGTGTGGAAAGTTCTTTATTTTTGCAAGGATCATGATTGAAGATTTTTTCCAAGCATCTTATACATGGATACTGTTTTATTTATCTTTGAGGTTAGGTAAAAATCAAAATGCATGGTTAATTGTTAAACTCTTGAAAGCACCATTACTGTCCTTGTTTAGAAAGTAAACAGTGAATGTCACTGGAATTAGAACCCCAGTGACAATGTTGGCAATGAAGAAGTGAAAATGCAGGAGTAGATTCCTAGCTCCATCTATGCCACTAGAAGCTGTGTGACCTTCAGCAAGCGACTTACCCTCTCTGGGCCTTAGTTTTCATCTTTAGTTGGAGAAAGATGGCACTGAACTGGATCCGCCATATCTTTATCTTTGCGGGATCACTTTTGTGACTGTGTTTCTGACTTCTGCTACAGACATTAGAGCTTATACCTGTTACCACAGCCATGAACATTGTTTCTTATTAACATTTATAGATCATCGGTGTTGTCAGTTGCCCCCACTTACAGTTCCCATAATCAAACCTTCAAGTGTGCAAGGCCTGGCAAACCTCTAGATTTTTTGGAATCCTCACATATGAGGATGTTCATCAGTTAGCTGTTCTTTCAGAGTTAGAAGCAAACACATTTCCCAGAATAGAGGCTCCAGCAATCTGCATTTATGCAGGTGAGAACAGAGACTCCACCCTACTTCCAAGTACAGCCATGGTGTCACACAAACGAGGATGACTAGGAGCTGGCTCCTGCTCAGCCATTCATGAACCGCATGCCCCAGGACGTGTTCCTTCTCTGAACCTCGGTTCCCCATCGGTAGAGCAAAGATAATAACATGAGTGTAGGCAGGCTGCTATACCAGGCAGCTAATGAGCCTCAGATCTCAGGGCCCTCATCTGCACGGCACCCTTTCAAGACCCTGGGCTTCATTTTGACTTTTTGTTGTCGCTTCCTGATCTCTTCCTCAAAGAGGGGCCCCCAAATTTTTGAGCTTCAGGCCCCACAAAACTTGGTTGGCAGTATTTAAAAAAATGAGATGGCACCAGGTAGGCTGCTCTCTCTAAAAAGAGATCACCCATCAAACAAGATCTTGCCAAGCCAGCAGGTCTGCAGCTCTTCTATTTCTTCCAGATGCCAGCCTCTTTCACGCCCCAGCACACCTGTGGGCCATGCTGGCTTGCTCCTCTGGATGTCACCGGTGAAGTGACACTGCCCTGATCCTGAGAGCCACTGGGCATCATGGTGCATGTTCTTAGCAGCTGCATAATTATGGCATCTGAAAGCCAAAAAACATTGCTGGGACACTTCACACTCCCCCGCCCCCCCCCACAGATGTTCTTTCCTCTCCTTTCCTTCAAGTTCCTCTCATATAGAGATCCCACAGTCTCCTTTCAAAATCTGGTCTGGTATGATGTCATAGGTCAGGAAGATCCCCTGGAGGAGGGCATGGAAATCCACTCCAGTATTCTTGCCTTGAGAATCCCCATGGACAGAAGAGCCTGGTGGGCTACAGTTCATGGGGCCACAGAGTCAGACACAACTGAGCGACTGAGCACACACTTGATGTCATAGATTCTTAAGAACCTCTTTCTTAGGGTTAACCCTAATTTCTCTTCTAATTCAGTTATGATTATGCCTTTAACTTTTTTTATTGTTTTATGTAGATTACACGGCACTTTCACAGATATAGTCACTTGCTGCTAGCTTAGCATCCTTCTTTTAGAAATAAGTAACTGAGGTTCAGGTGGTTCCTGGGACCCCAAAAAGACAGTTCTACTCTCTTATCCCCATTGTCATCAGAGCGAGTACTAGGCTTCCCAGATGATGTTACACAGTTTGTGAGGGAGTCAAAGCTTGGAAACAGCTTGCCTGACACTCGGGTTGTTTCCACTCAGGTCTACTGTCTCTGCTTCTGTCAGCTGCGCTGGCTCTGTTATTAGAAACCAACTTCTTGGTCACTGGACTCAGAGTTCTCAGTTTCTGCCTTGGCGATGGTCCCAACTTCCTGCAGGTGCTAAGGGAGGGACTTATTTATGTCTCAACTCTTCACATACATGACCCCTTCCATCCCTTCCATTATTAAAAAATGAAGTCATAGTCCATTCTTTCTGCATTTATTCACAATAAAATTATTTATTTGGTACTTGTTATGGGCATGGCACTCATCCTATGCAAAAAAAAAAAAAAAAAAGAAAGAAAGAAAAAAATGAAACAAAGAGAAAAGAAAGCATGTAAAGAGCCCTAAGTATAACAAGTGACATCAGCAAGATGGTAGCATAAGAAGCCCTTGTTTTCCCCATGGGACACTAACTTAACCACAATATATGGACCAAATTTCCTTTGTGAGAATTCCTGAAAAGGCCTAAATATCCTGTTTTCTAGGCAAAGGGAATTTCTAGTTTTTCAGTTGAATAGGCTACCCAACACTTGTAGTCTTTGGAGAAAATAATCTTTTGATTGCTTGCTATGTGTCAGGCACTAAGAGTTTTACAGATATTAATGTAATTTTCACCCCAATTCCTTGAGGTTGTGGATGCTCTCTTATTCTCTTTATGCCGATGAAGGAGAGAGAGACATAAAAAGCTATAAAACTGGCCCAGGGTCACACAGGTGGCCAGTGGCTGACTCAGTAGAGAATCAGTCTGGCCCCAGGGTCTACACTCCAGATTTTGTTTGAAACTAAGAGTTGGCACAAGCTGGGCACATTTCTGTACTGTTCAGATGAACAGATGCTTGAGTTATGCTGCTTTTAGGGATCTGTGTTTCAAAACAAAGATGTGGTCTTCAAAGGAATAATTGAATTCACCCGGTCTTAACTCTTGATTTAATAAACAGAAGATGGAAGGAAGGAGCTGGTTTAAGTTTGGGGTCTCCATCTTTGATCCTAACTCTTGATGGATTTTTCCAGAAAAAAGAACCAAATGATCAATTAAAAAGGCTAACAATGACAGGGAGAGGTCTTTAAGAATAAATATTTCTCACAAATACAATCTCCTTGGTCTAGAATTTCACTATATTTGCACATAGAAGTAGGAACTACTTTTTTATTCCAGGCACTTGGATGTTAGCAATCCATGCACTCACACTTGTAGATTTTTAAGGAGACACAGGTGGAGAGATACTCATAGTTCCTAGATTTTTCTATAATTCAGAAAGAAATAAAAGTTCAGAAAATGTTTAGTTAATGAATAAAATTGAAAAAAAATTTGAGAAATCTGGGTGGCTTAAATTGAGAGACTACTTTTGCTCGTATTAATTAGAGAGAACATAAATATCTCCATTCTGTGTTCTGAAGGTAAACCTCAAGAAGGATGCATGTGCAAAGATTTAAGTTTGCTTGTGGACAATAGGGCATCAGCTCTGATGCCAGAACCCAGGAGGTCTATGAGATTTTTTTTTTCCTGAAAGACTTGATGCCTTTGTAAAAGAGACTACATAAAGAAAACCCAGACATTTCTGAAAGATCAAATGTTTGTCAGCACCTCTAATGGAATAATAATAATTAATTTCCCAGTGCAGTAAAACCATATAATTAGAATGGGTTGGGGTTTTTCAAAATTTTCCAATATGGGATGAGCAAATGGAAAAACTTTCTCTCTCTTTTTTTTTTTTTGTTTTCAGTCTCTTCCTTAACTATTTTGGAGTTGGTGTGAAATACCGAGAGGAAGTGAGCCCATCTGTTTCTGATACTTTCAGGCTGGATGTATCAGAATGTTTTGTAGCAGTTATTTGATGTCTTGTATGCCTCTAAAGTATTTTCCATAAGTTTGAAGCCTGTGTCTTTACTGTCAGGAAGTTTGTTTTCATGGCGTTTTAGCATCAATTTGATGCTCAGAAACGGAGAAAGGAGTTAATTGGTCAATTTCTAAATTCCACCGGGTTTAACTCAATTCAGTTTCGTTGATTTGCATGCTGGGAGAACTTTCGAGGAGAAACAAAAGTGAATGGAGTTATAGATTATTCTTATTATTTACATAGCTCTTCCTCTCCCTTCTTCTGTATCTTATGGCCAACCCTCTGTCCCGGCTATACTTCTCCTTTATGGTAGGAAAGGGTGATCCCACTGGAGAGACAGATAATGGGGGAATCTCAGAATGGAAGAAAGAAAGTTGGAGACCCATCTTTGCGTAAGGGTCAGGAGGAAGGGGAATGAGGCGGCCGGCGACGACTCAGCTGTATCCTGTACTACCCTCATACTCTTCAGCCTTCCTGGGCTTCGCGTCGGGAATGTGCGGGTCGGTGGGGGAGGTAGCGCCGGGAAGGAGACCTTGCTCTGGGGATCCCTTTATACCTGCAGGAAGCACTTCAACGTGCTAAGCCCTCTTCCTGAGCCCTTCCACAGCGGCAACCGCTTCACCAAGAAGGTAACAAAGCCCCCGCCCCCATCACGCTAGAAGCCACACGCTCGCGGGTCTCCCTCTACCTTCCCCGAAACTGGTTAAAAGGGGCGTGGAAGATTCATAATTCAGTTCTGTCGCTCCTGCTCTCTATTGGTACTTATGGCGGGAATTCAGTTCTACCTAGTTCTAAAATTGGTTATAAAGACAGAAAACGGCCAGGCTTGGTGTTCATTGTCAACAAATCTACTGGGCATTTCCTAAGGTAATATTGGTTGGTGCCAACCAGGATACACAACTGCACGGTAGGACTGTTAGGATTAGACTCTATACTAGGAATGACTCTGCTTGGCAGTCCAGGGGGCTTCTCATCACCTCTATGGATTGAATAAACTGTGGCTGACTTGGCACTAGGTAAAGAAAGGATCACTTATTTTTTTAAGCTCTAAGCTGCCTTTTTCCAGTAGTGGAAAGGAAATAAGGAAATCATTACCTTCTTTAACTTAGCTTTTGTTTTTATTTTACCTGATTACAGCGCTTTTAATTTCTCTTCCTTTTCTCTTAAGTGATGCATGATCATCACTGAGAATGAGTGCAATTTGAATTATTGTAATCATATTTAAGGCTATACAGAGTATGATATATTTTCTATATGTACATATATGTTATCTGTAAATGCATACAAAAAGAAATAAAAAGCTCCACACCAAATTGAGGAGGAGAAAGCTGGTCTATGGGAACTTTAGCCCTTTTAAGCTTTTAATGTTTTGATTTTTCAAAGCAAAAAGAGTATTTATCGGTCATTTTAAAAATAAAATGAATCCAAACCAAGCAAAAAAATCCGAAGACCAAAACACATTCATACCATACCCCCCACTCCCGCAAAAAAAAAAGAAAGAAAAATGCAAAAGAAACAAAAAGCTTTGAAAGTATGCCATGTCTCTCATAGGAATTTACCCTACAAAAATAGCTACAGCTGCTGACAAAGATATAATGTCATGTGTGCTGCAGCTCTCTTCATGATGCCAGAAAATCTGACACAACTTAAATGGCTCATGATGTGGAATGTGTTAAATAAACCCAGTTATGATCATTGAAAGTAGAGCTGTCAGCTAATCCAAATAATGTTGTAGAAGAATCCTAGACCAGGGGAAGATTTCCATTATCTATTAAGTGTCATAAAACACTCAACAGTTTACAAAATAGCATGTACAATGTTTAATTTTTTGAATGAAAATATATACACAGAAAAGATTTCAAGGAAACTTGTCACAATCTGAGCGGTGATTTTCTACAGTTGGGGGTAAACTTTCTTGCCTCTTTGAGCTTTTAAAATTTTCTACAATGTACATATGTTACATATATATAGTTTTGAAAGTGTATAAGCCCGTACATGGTCATTTTCAATGTTTGATGACTCTTTGTAGAATCAAAGCAAATAGACCCCAGAGATATTGTCAGCTGCCAACCTCATACTTTAATTTGGTCAGCAAAATACACTCATATGCCTTGATTATCCCTTCAAATAATCTTATGAATAATAGTGACATTTTGTATATGTTGCAGAAGATAAACTAAAATGAGAAGGAGAAAACTGTAGTGATGAAATACATTACTTTTTCCCAGTTTTCCTCTCAGAAATATGTAGTATTACCACCTCTGGAAGTTATAGTACTATTGTACAATTTTAAAAAGAAGTATAATTTTGCCTGACATTCTGTTGTTCACCATCATGAGAATGTGCAAATAACACTGTAACCAAAAGTTGATCCAACATGGATCCTGGAGTTTTTTTCTATACAAAATTCATATTACAATCAAATTTAAATAAATAAGATTGGTTAGTTTGGGGAGGCTGAATATTACTTTGAAACCTCACTTGAACTATCTATGATGTGAAGGGAGAAAACTGAGGCACTTTTCAACATAACCCAAGCTTAAAAGGAAACAGCAAAAATGTTCATTTTACATTTTGGAAATAGACTCTGTTTCTTTCTCCAGATAAATTTTGTCTTTGCATAGAAAGCTGGTATTCTGGCACTATTTGTTTTTGTTCCATATATTGCATTTTTATAGCAAATGAACATTAAATTACTTTCTAACTGCTTCACCACTTTTTAGAAAAGGCCATAGAATACAGGATCCTTAAATAGGGTAACTATTTGTAAAGCTACTCATTTTTTTAAGTCTGTTTTCATTACTTAATTATGGGACTCTGGACACAAAACACTTCTTGTTTCCACGAAACAAAAATTTTCACACACAAATACACACACATCCGTTTTCTATGCTGAATTCATGCTGTTCAAATATTTTAAAAAACATTCATGATGAAAGAAACCTGAAACAAAACAAACACCTCCACTATGTCCTTAATTGTCTTTCTTACGGATGGTGTATAGCCACAAGGGCAAATGCAGTCTTTTCAAATGTATATGAAGCAAGCACCTTCCCAGCTGTGAGCAAGTAACTGGTCAGTCAGTTCTTACATAGAGATTTTAAAATATATGTTCTTATTCAGTTCTTAGATTGTTGCATCCATAAAAAAGTGGCCTTAACTGTTGCTCTTTCATGAAATATACCCATTTCCATGTCTTTTTCCTATTAAACCGTCCTGGAAAATTGGTGAAATCATTCACTTCATGCACGTTGTGCATTTAAATAAAACAAAAGCATAGAACACGGATTTAGACATCCTCGTGGTTGGCAACTTAGTTTAGAAAAAGATTCAAAGGTTCAAATTTGCCATTGGAATTCTTGCTTGAATTTGTTAGTACCGTTAAGTTGAAGGGAGCCAAGATGTAAAAATGAGTTTTTCTTTGCAACTGTCTGCTGTCACTATGAAATAACTTGGCTTAGAAATTTACAGGATATGTGATATATTATAAAGGCTGCATTGTTATGAATTCATGATTTAATGATTAACAGGGTTATTTGCTTTGTTATTGGAATCATAACATCAAGATGGGTAAGACGTAAATAGCATTAGAGACTGTAACGTGAAATGGTGAGATAGTTACTTTGGCTTAATTTAGAGGCCACAAACATAGCCAACCATGTATTTGGTTAAGTACTTGCTTGATGATATTCTTAATTACATGTCCTTTGTGGCTTGCTGGTATTTTCAGGTGCTATTAATAAAAATCAGTATTTCTAAAAGTGCAAATAGATTGGAAGCAGATGCTGTTAGTAAAACATAATTGGGCTAAAGGAAAATTTTTGCAATTTGAAAACAGACCACTGTCTTTAATATGTTGGTTTGCTGTGATTATGTATGCTCATAGAATTTGAAATAGGAATAATCAACAGATACATCTTAAGAGGAGTAGAAAGCATAGGGAAGAAGGCTATTTGTAAAACTCAGAGAAAATGTTTATATGAACAATATTGGAATTGGTGGTTATGTTGTAGAAGATAAGCGGAACATAAAGAAAACTCAGTCTTTGCTTGAGTATGAAAATGAAACTTTTAATAAATCATTTTTAAAGTATACAAAATGGTAAACTAATTTGGGGCATACTCTTTTAACCCAATGGTCCCATTAATTATGTTTTAAAATTACAATTATATAATTATACTGTGTTTTTTAAAAAAATGCAAACAAGTGACAGTGGATTATTTATGAACAGATCATCATACTTTATTTCTATTTTTTGGTAGATTCAAATGGTTATTTTATTAACATATTTCTTTGTAATAGAACAAAGTTTAAAAATATGGATGTAATAAAACTGTAAATTCTTACAAAGTTAAATTACAGTTCAAGCAGAAACTAAGAGCTATGTAAATCTGAGCTTTGGACAGTGAGTTCTTACTACACAGCCCAAATTGTATTTCGTAACAAGAGGAAGGAACAATCCTTATACATAGGAAAAGTTAGAAAGGAAATATAGGAAAATGTTTAACGTTTAATTCTTGACAGTGAGAATATGTGTACATTTTGAGGGTTTTTTCCCCCTGCTTATGCCTTTCAGTTTTTCTCAGATTCTTTTCAGGAACATATATTACTTAGAACTAGAAAAGCCGTATTCATTTAAAAAAAAAAAAGGCAAAGAAAAAACAATTTGATAGCTTGCATTAAAGAAGTTTTCATTTAGATTTGTTAAACTGGTATTTTATTTATCATCCCAAGGCTAATTAAAACAGAACCAACACAGTCATAGAGAGCTAACTCCTAAAACTGATAAACCCGAACATATAACTTTTTGCCATTATATTGTAAAATTAGCCATTTATAATTACTAACAATTGAGTTTATACAACTGCTAATGTTTAACTGGTCTGTCTTACCTGGAGTTCAGGTAACAATTTTAACAAATTATCAACTGACATAATGTTTCTTGGCTTAAAGATGGATTTGCATTATTTTATTGCTTGGAATATCATATTAACATGCATTTTAACTTTAAATCACTTGTTAGAAATGGAAAAATATTTCTGAATATAATTTCAGTTATTATTGTTATAATTATTTCATTATTGAAATGTTTCAAGCCATTTACTTTTAAGACTACAAAATTAAGCATGCATTGAGGTTAAATGTAATAATCACACTGATAAAACTCAACGAAGGTAGTAAGTAAGCAAAGTTTTCTACTTTTACTGCATGTTAAAAAGTGTTTCAGAGAAAAAAATTAGACCACACTGACTTATCAAGAAAACCTTTCCTTTCCCCTTGATCGTAATTTTCCTGGAACCGGTATTCTCCATTGAGAGATCCCTCAGGATTTTACTAATGTAGTACTTGGAAACTTATTTTTGCGCCGAGGAACAAAGGAACTGAAGAAAGGAAAGATGTTATTTGTCTTCTAGTATGGGATCCACACAAAATTTAAGTATGGGATGCTATATATTCGTTACTACTATAGATTTTAACTTCTGTTTAAATAAAGCCCTGCAAGCCCGCTGCTTCTTCCACGGTTCTATCAAATGGGCCTGAGAATAATCTAAGGAATCAACAGTCCCCAATTTTAGTTTGGAGCAAACTACAGTAATTAGTTTTCTGAAAGCTATCGAAATGTTATCCAATATAAACGCATAGAAGGTATTTAAAAACTCAGGTTCCCGGAATGCATGTTCATCCTTTGCTTTTCCAAATTATTTGTCACCTGACATCTTATTTCAAGAGTCGTGAAAAGTTAAGTCTATGTTCAGTTGGACATAAAACAGAAATTTTCGTAAAAAAACCCCAACCAAACCCAAACCCCAAACAAATAAATCACAAGAATAATTCTCTTATTTAAAGAATGTCAACTGAGTATCCCTTGGGCATATTACTGTTGGAAACAATTTAACACTTGCATCATTCATGAGCAATTCACGACGCTTAGCCTGCAAGAATTTTCCACCCTTTCTTGGCTTTTTACACCCTTCAACTTGGCTTTCCCTAGTTCCGCTAGTGGAAAATTAGGGAGACAGGAAATTCATAGTAAAGACATAAATGAATTCTCATGAAAGCTTAATTTATTACAAAAGTTTTTTTCCTCCTCACAAAAGGCCAGGACGCAGATTGAAAGGAAATTAATTTTCTTTTTGGATGTATTGGTAATATATACTTATTTCATGGCACACCCCTGAAAGACTTGTAAAAATAAACGAAAAGACCCATTTAGAAATATGTAATTCCCTTTAAAGAGTGAAATTAAACGAATCTTTTAAGAAAACCGTTTCCTTAAGCTCTTTGCGGAAAGCTGGGCGAGGCTGGTCGGGATCCACCCCTCTCCCGCCCACACCCCCCGGGAAGAGGGGCGAGACTCTAGTTCTCCAGTTACAGCTAGAACCCCGGCCGCCCGCCCACTCTTTATACAAAATAAGCCCGCCCCCGCTTTCATTAACCCAGCCAATGACCAAACGGCATCCCTCCCGGCGGGAGGTGGAGCCGCGGGGGAGGAAGCTAGGAGGTAAACGCAATCCCACGTGTTACGGCTCTCTCCGCCTCTTCCTCGTCTCCACCCTCCGCCCCGCCCTCATTCGGCTCCTCCCATCCACGCCCCGGGAAGAGGCGGGGATGCAGGCGGAGCCAGAAACGCCGGCGTTCTTTTATTTGCATGCCGCCACTCTATTGGCTAAGACTGGCCACGTGCGGAGGCTGGAGGGGCGGAGGAGCTTGTCAAACGGAGCTTCACGGATTGGCTTAACAGTACGATGACGTAAAAGAGGGCCGTCTGAGCAAAAGAGAACGCCGAACAAACGTATCTCCTCCTTCTTGCCCCCACCTCCTTGGCTGCAGTCCGTGAAAGAAGAGCCTGCGAGGCACAGGGTTTTGAATATTTAAATAAGAAATCTAGAACTCTAGCTATTTAAATATTCATGAAGAGGCGGGATAGTGTGGCGTGTCCCCCGGAAACTCTTCGGATTGGCTTGTTTTCTCAAGCTAGTGTTAGCGTCAGGAAAAGACTTGCACCTCACCGATGAATTAAATGATTGCTGCATTTTTTCTTCCTCGAAAGCGCAAACCATATACACTTATTTCTTTTCTCGGTAATTGATTTCATGTGTGGTCCGACTGGCTCAGCTTTGTCACTCTTTCGCTGTCTATATATTTTCTTTTTTGTAACTCAAGTCCCATTTTCATCAGTTTTTAAAATGCAAAGATGTAGTACAGATGGAAACAATTAGAACCTCCGCTCTGCTGATGTGTATAATCTTATTAGTTTAATGGGTCACAGGGCGCAGGACCTATTTCCTATGGATCAAAGTGAAAACAAACACGGTTAATATCCCATTTTGTTTTAGAACCACATCGGATCGGATTCCCTCTGTTGGCCGTGGTAATGACAATATTAAGAGATCTTGGATTGCCTTGAAGTTTAGAGGGAAAAAGAAGTCATTGAAATATTCTGGCTTAAAAACGCATTAATATTAACACCAGGTAGCCGTTTGCCAGTTCCACAAGTTCTCTTGAGTTTATCACAATGGCATGGCTATTAAAGGATTTCAGAATTGCTTGTTTTGATCTATTGCGTTAAATCTAGCGAAAAATCGTGCCTAGGTTCGCTGCTAATTACACCAGCTTCTCAGATTTCTTCTGTCCAGGCCTGACATAAGGCTTCGGAACTCTTAGTGTAAATTTCAACTTATGGCTTCTTGATGGTTTTTTTTTTTTCTTTATCTGTGAGTGGTGGTCACAAACTTTTTTTTTCAAAGTTTGATTTTCAAAAAGTTAAAGAACCCCATAACTGCTACTCAAATTTTAACTTTCCATTTGAGGGAGTTCCAAGGCCAGTTCACAGACCCCATAAGCACCCGTGGATCCTAGTTAACAATTCATGTCTTAAGGAAATATTTTTTTATATTTTGGGTTGTGTTTGTGTGCGCTTTTCCGAAGCAAAAATACAATCTTCCAAGCATCTACGGGGTTGGGCCGCGGCTTCTCTCTTCGTGCAAAGGCCCCCTTTGGAAATCCCCCGCAGTAACTTCTCACCCCAATAAATTAAATGCAGCCACAGTGTGGTCCATTACCCGGGAGTGTGAGGTGACGGCGCCTGTCAAAGGTGGCCGGCTGAATACAGACCCTTGAATATTCCTACAGATAATAAATATCTGTTCAAGGAACGGATGTAAATAATAGGTTCCTATTCGATTAGAAAGCTCTGAAGTACAGCAATGAATAAACGCATTGCAGACTTGATGAATGTTCCCAAGTTCTTCACGAAGGTGGGGGGCAAGTATTGAAAATATTTTGCCCTGTGCTTGGAGGCCGGGTGTGGGGCTCTAGGCGCTGAGGGCCATGCACCTCTGCGAGATCCTCAGCGGGGCCTCTAGGAATGTAAATACAACGAGTTTAGACAGGCTGGGGCCCCGGAAAGTGCGAGCAGTAGTTATTAGCCAATCATTTTAATTCCGAAGCTGTGCAGAACATCGGCTTTCCCTTGGCTACGCGGGGCTGGGGTTGCTAAGAGAGAGAGCTGTTCTTATCCTCTTATTAGGAAACAGTGTCATTGAATCCTGGGCTCGGCATTCGTAGGTTTGGGATGAGTTCACCAACATGCGGAGAGCGAAGCCCGCATTGCTCGCTGGGATTGCAGGCGCTCCCTTCCCGGTTCCGAAACCAAAGTGTAACAGCGTGGAACACGTTACAAGAAAGTCTGACATCTGGGACAGATGTGGCTACTCCACCCCTGGCCATGACAGCCCTTCATATAAACCCTCAAGGCCTTTTTGAAAATCTGCCTTTGAATTTTTTATTTTGGCGCGTGATCTTTAAACCTGTCTCAACATACCAGTCTTCTTTTTGTTTTTCTCTCTCTTGAGGTTCTCTATGCCCTTAACTTTATTTTGGGAAACTATTATTGCCCCCTCCCCCGCCCCGCTCCCCACCAATGGGGAAAATGATCAAATCTCCAATCTGTTATTTCCTGAAATTTAATCCTGCTTTTACTCATGGATCATAAAATATTTAAACCGTCAAAAATGTATCCATCACTGAACAACTTCAGAGTTATTTTATGCTTTTTAAAATGGAAATATAATCCCGGTGTGTGGGGGTGTCTGTGTACCGTAATTATAGACAGATCATGTTAATCTCCCTCCCACGGAAAAAAGAATATTTACATGTGTGAATCCAAGTAGTTATTCATCTATGATCACGAATTCTACCAGCTTGATTTTTCGTTTTCGGATATACTTTTTGAGGGGGAGGGTATCTAATATGCAGGGACACTAACAAAATATAGTGTTAAAAAAATTTTTTTTAAAGATTTTCCGGTGTACTGGAGAGAAATGGCTGAGGTCCAACAACAGATGCCTTTTCTTATTTTCTTTTTCTTTGCCCCCCCCCCGCCCCCCGGTCAACAATCTCTTTCAGTTGCTTACTTTAACCTGGTGAGCCCAAGCTGTAAACTCCACGTAAACCAGGGCGCTGTGGTTGGCTCTGAGGCAGTCACGTCCCACTCGGGATGTGATGCGCAGTTCTGGGGTGTTCGCGTCAGTGCCCGCCTGGAAAGAATCCGGGAGAGAAGAGAACTTCTATGAGCGGCAGCCCACTAAGCGCACCGGGCTTCAAGGATCGCTGTCGCTTAGATTTTTTTTTTTTTTTTTGACAACGTGTTGTTTGACTTTATCTTAAAATTTTGTTTACTTATTGTTACTGGTGGGAACGTGGGCCCTTGTGATGAAGATTTTCCTACCCTTGGGCAGATATGCTCCCTAGCTCCCACCGCGATGGCTTTCATATAGGGAGGGTTAGCCTTTGGATTCAGGTAACATTTCTCTTAATCTAAGAGTCAGCTGCAAGGTGCTTGGTCCACGCCTGGGGTTTTCCGCGCGGTAGAGCCGGCAGAAAAACCTTGACTTGATTTTTACCATCACACCGGGATGGCCCCATCGGGACTGGAGGCGGACCCTTCGCGGCTTCCTGGGCGCGCCTGGCCCAGGATGCCACCAGCGCTCTGTCGAGTGCCGCGTTACAGGCCCTGGACCAGCCAAGATCAGAGGCTGCAGGGCTTGCTCTGCTTTCACCGGGGCTCTACTACCGGAAGTCATTTGATAAATCTCAAGCAGGCCTTTCTAACCTTTACTACTCGGCAGAGAATTGCAAATCTCTAAACACGCTGTAATCTTCTTCTAACTGTGCTCTAGACACACTTGAGGGTTGGGTTTTATTTTAGGGCCCGGCGGAATGGAAGTGGCCACTTTAGGGCCTTCTCTGTGGTCTAGCCCCCGCCCCCTCCCCCCCCACCCCCGCTGCCAACAGCGTCTTCTTGAGACCATCACCTCGCCCAGTAAACCGATTCCCGCCCACCCAGCCCCAGGAGCCCTTCTGCCTGGGGAGGCCGCAGACAACCTGTGGCTGGAGGATCACCGCACGCCCCTGCGGCGGGCGGCAGGGAGAGAACCTTTCGGGAAACTTTTAGGACTGGCGGGGGTGGGGCGCATGATTTATGACCCTGATCAACTTTTTAGGAAGCAGAAATTAACCTGAGGGGGATTAGGCGAGCTTTGAAGTTCATGGTTTTGTTTTCCTTCAACTCAGCCCTTCGATCAAACAGTTCTTATTTCCTTTTACCCACCTCCTCCTCCTTGGGTCTCTCATCACCCCATTCCTATTCCCCAGCAACCCTTCCTGTATAGATTTTCATAATTTCAGGTAGAAATATCTCCAGACCAGCGACTTAAGTTCCTGACTGTGACCTAGCTATCAAAGACTTTCCAAACCCCTGCCTTCTTTGAATCGTGTCTCACGTTTGAAACTTGTATTTATATTTGGAGGTCAGAAGTAGCAAACTTGTATCCATCCCCCCCCCCCCCCCCCCCCGCCCTTGCTTTTTCTCGCTTATTCCACCCTTGGAGACTGGTATTATCCCGCAGAAGTGCAGCCATTGTATAGCACGGTCAGCGGCTCTGTGGGTGACCGCTAACTTCTTAGCGTGTTCTCTGAGTCCTGTGGATTTGGGACGAAAATTCAAATACAAACATGAAAGACCTGCCTTGCCACCCTGCACTCTTACCTTGGCCCCCTTTATTTCTATACCCCCAGACTCCCCTCCCCTTCAACTGCAGGTCTCCAAGGGGAATCCGTCTCCTGCGGCTCTTTCCCGCAGGCGCCTGCTGAAAAGGCAATTTCCTTAGGGGTGTGGTCGGGGAGAGAGAAAAACAGAAACCAGGATTGTTTGGGGCCTGAAACCATCCAAGTTTTATTGCATCCGCTACAAAGTCAATTAACTCTTAATGAGCATCCAAGCGGAAAAAGGCCGAGGTTTACTCCATGTTAAGGCGGGGGAGGGAAGGGGGTACTTTGTTTATTTCTTTCTCTTGCAACCAAAGGTTGCAACACCTTCTCGAGAGGCTCTTCCCAACGCCAAGAATACAGGCACGAAAGTGGAAGGCATCAGGTTTCAGTTCCCTGAGTGATCGAAGATCATTCGGCCACGAGGACCTTCGAAGTTGGCCCTGTCTACAGCTTGTAATGAAAAGGATAATCTGTCTTGTAATAAAAAACAGGACCCACACAAACAAACCCGGCATCCAACCACCTTCCACTGCGCCTCACTCTTCCTTAATAAGGGCCAGTGACAAATATTGCCATCCAGTTCCACCCCAAAAAGAGGAAGCAGTAGATCTTCCTTTTAATAACTTCCCAAAGTGTTACAAATAATAAAAGAGACACATAAATCATCGCGGGGGCGGCTGAAACGTGGACCACGGAAGGATTTACTCTCCTCAAGCCTTGACTTTCAACCGCGCTCTCATTGGCTGTTTTCTTGTAGCCCCGGCCCCCAAATCCGCCCTCTTATTGGCCCATTAGGCGGGGTGACGCACGGAAAGGGCGTGGGGTCGGTGCGGGCCGGAGTCCATCAACGCGCATGCGCCCTGTGGCGTGAGTGTATGATTGACAGTAGGGGTGTGCGCGCGTGCGCGTGTATGTGCGTGTGAGTGTGTGGTGGGAGGGTGATGGTGGTGATAGTGGTGGCAATGAGTGCTCGAATTGAAGCTGCTTCTTCTGGTTCGGTGGCTGTAGTCCTCTTTGCGGGCATTTTCCGCTGAGTCAGAAGGGCTGACAGTTAGAGACCCGGCACTCACTGGCTGGGGAGACCGTCTGGAAGCGATTTATTGAGGAGGGTCTCTAGCAGCAGGTTGATTGGGGAGGGAGTAAAGAGAAGTAAAAAGGCATGCATGCTTTCCTGGGTCTGAAGAAGATAGTGAAAAACTCAGGAAGAGATTTAATTCTACTCCTTTGTCGTTTGTGCGTTTCTTGTAAAGCACACAGTAAGTCATGATTCGTATCAAAGCTGAGCCCTCATAGGCACCTCACAACTCACTTCCTCTGAGATTGACACAGCCAGCTCGATCCCCCAGCACACAGGTACACACGTATCTTAGCCTCCTGTAGTTATGCAAACCAGCAACTCAGGGCGAACTTTCAAGACTCGGAACACAGTGATAATCCTTAACTGGAAGGTAAAAGGAGTAAAAGGAATAAAGGAAGGAAGAAGAAAAGGAAAAGAAAACTTGTAGCAACCAATAAGACAATAGTGTTAAAAGATACAGAAGAAAAAAAAAAAACCCACTGGCTATTGAATGTAAAATTTGAAATTAATTTCCCAATCAGGTCTATGCCGTAGGAGCAGTTCCAGTTTATTCCAGTGCTTCTTAACGCCTGGTACAAAATTCTTCAGAGACGAGAGCTGGCTTACTGGAGAGCAGAAACATTTCTCCGTTGCCCTGTTGCATCCAAATTCTCGTTTCGGAGAAGTTTCTTCGGAGTGCTGGAGCTGGGCAGGAGGCTGGACAGTTTTCTCTTATTATAAGGTGTTAGGTCGTTGGTTTGTGTTTGCACGTATTTTAGTAAGATAATAAAGGTCTTTCAGCTGTGCACGTATTTTAAGTTACACTTGCCCTAGAAGAATTTTGTTAACTGGTAAAAGCTTCGGTTTTACGAATTCTGAAATTTAAAACTTGTAATTACCTCTTCGCGGGCCCTGAGTTTTTTTTTCTTTTGTTCTTATTTTGAGGTGTTTCTGTGTGGGAAGAAATGCACAAATACAAGCATTACAAAATCTCCATTCAAGTACTATCCTGTGTGTGCACAGTAAATAAGTAAAAAGAGCAGAGTGATGGAAATATAGGACTGTTAAAATAACGTTCTTTTAAATCCCCGTGGTGCATTTTTTCTTTTGAATAAATGCTTTCAGCCTGCCTAAGTATTTAAAGTCATGTTTTTAAACCCTCACAGTAATTTTATTTAGAAACCCCATGTTCACCTTTAATTTTAAAATTACTATTTATATGACATGAATTATTAGCAACCATTCTCTGCATTTCAATATGCTTTTTACAATTTATATATTTAAAGCAGCAAACATGAAATAAAATTAGTAAACCAGGTTTTGATAGCTGCTTATTTTTGTTTAATCGAATATATTTTATTAGATAAACATACACTTAAATTTACTTAAAAATAAACAGCAAAATAATACTTTTCTTTCGCTTTGCTAGAACAAAGTGATTTTTCATTCTTCTCCGTCCGATTCTTTCTCTTCAGCAGCCACAAACGACTGACGAGCTCCTAAGGACCTGCGGACTGGTATGCAAATTTCAGATGATTGACACATAGGGTAGAAACCAATCACGCTGGAGTAGGTTGCTGATTGGTTGACAAATGTTTGACGTAAAATTGACGTTTTAAGCGCCTAACAGCCAATCAAGGCAATACATGCAAATGAAGGAAGGAATCAGATTACCAGTGGCTGGATAGACTTGAGTGCGCCCTCACGTGTTCAGTGGTGGATATTGCACAGACGCCTGCACAGTAAATAAATGCAGCAAAATGTTCAACCCCACAGTATGCCTTCACCGTTCCCAAACTTTTATGTCACTGGACTATAATTATCCATCTTAAAAATCCAAGAGTTAGGTAGTGCATATGCTTAGAAATCCATGTCATGTAACGGTGGACTTTCATCGCACACGATTTTCCTCTCGTTTTTACCAACATAGGGAATCTCTGTCTTCAAATTAATCCTTGGAGAGGGAGGCTGTTTCCCTCCTTGGTTTCAAAAGGACAAGATTTACAAAGCCTTTCCAGGCACAGATGGGCGATAAATTTAGCTTCTTCAGCGAAATTCCGCGTGGCACCGCCAGATGGCACAAGGATCGCCTTCTAATCTCAGTATCCCGCCGATCCCTATACCCCGCAAGTAATTTAGAAAAATTGAAAACCAAACACTTTTATATTTCATAGCTGAATGAAGTGAGAAGGTACTAGCACTCTTAAGGATCTCCATATTACGAAAATAAGCTTTTGTTGGTCCTTGCTTTGATGTAAAACTTCCTCTTGAGATTTTTGTCCAAGGAAAGTTTTTCTTCGATTAAAATACTCATCCAGTTAATTTTTTTGCAAAAACATTTCCTTAAAGTGTGCACCATAAGCACAGTACCACGCGAGATGAAAAGGTTAAGAATAAAAGGGGTAAAAAGAAGGCTAAGAAGTGTGTTCGGCTTCCTAGGGATTAAAATGAGATTGAGGGTGAACCTAAACTTCTCAGTGAGCTTGGCTGGACCAGTGGGGCCGAGGTCGGATCAAGCTGCTTTTAGAGCAGAGACTTTCCTTCCATAAGTCTCTGTAATCAGAGCAGCGCCTTTGCCAACCTGCACAGTGATTTTGGGGAGTGGACCCTGGAAGGTACTGACCTCCATTTCTCATGCCTTTGACTTTATGAGTATATATGTTTTTCTGTTTATCAAGAATAGAGATGTTCGGCTGCCCATACTTCAAGGCCAGACTTAGAACTAATGGTACTGACACAGGGGAGAAGGGCGGATAGAAGAAAATATCCAAGTAAAGTAACAAGTAAAGCATTTACAAGTTTATTCTCTCTTCCTGGGAAACTGTTTTCTTTACTCCTTTATACAAGCAGGACAGTTGTACATTTACTTTCGGCCATTTTACCCCATAATCTTGCATTTTAGAATCTCAATCAGTAGTTAAAAATATATTTTAAGTTGGCGTATTTATTTTAGAAAATCTTTCTGAAAAAGCCTTCACCTTACAAAAAGGGGGCTCCATTAACTTTGTTGCTTGGCTTTGTCGACTTTTGTTTGGGCAGAAAGTAATGGTTAGTGTGCTCAAGTGAACTCACGTCTCTCTGGGCATCTTAACTGTGAGTAGTTGTCCAACCTAATACCATATTCCTTGTGCACATTTTCACCAACTAATGTTTCTAGTGATAAAGCTGTAGGTAGGAAAACTCATCACAGCCAGCCAAATATATGTACAAAATTTGAATAAAATTACGTTTTACTTTAGAACTACCACTTAGGATTTCTTAGTTCAAGTTGAAACCATACGTTTATTTCACTATTTGCACACCCCTAGACCCCCAAGTGATGTTTGATCAGAGAGCATACAGAAGCTAATGGAAAAGCCAAAATTTTAGGGAGAGCTTATTTCTTTTAGGTATTAAGAATGATGAGGAGAGGCAGAGAACTCAGCAACGAAACTCTCGGGCCATTTATAAGAAAATCTTAAGTTTCTAAGCACAGTCTCGCTGCTCTCTTAACTGTTTATTTTCTGAGCTGCAAAAAAAAACACAAAAAACAAAAAAACAGCAAATTGTGTTTAAATAGAGGTGGGACCTAGGGGTTCCTAGGCTTCTCTGGGGACCTCTGGGAGCTAGCGTCTAAGTTCCTTTTGCTTCCAACCGCGTAAAAGCAGCCCAAAGGTGCGAATTTGGCGCCCCGCGTGCGGTGGGACAGCAGCGTTCTTGGGCTGGGCGGGTCCGCGTGGAAAAGGCCCGGGGCTTGCGCGGCGGGCGCGCGGGGCAGCGGTCCGCCGGGGCAAGGGAAACCCAGCTCTCCCAGGAGCTCAATTCCCGGCACAAAGGTGGGCAGACACCGGGAAGCTGCCTGGCCGCTGTCTCGGGAGCCCAGCCCGCGCGGGTAGTGGAGGCTGGCCTCCTCCTGCCCCCGTTCCCCTCTCCCCTTTCAGGGCCTCTTCCGGTCTGAGCCTTGGGAGTCGGTTTCCCCGGTCGAAGTGATTTCGCTCGAGTCCGCCCGGCGCGGCTGTAAATCACCCCCTCCTCCCCCACACCCCACATCGCACCCCCAGCCGGCCGCTCTCTGGAGCCAGGGCGGGGGCGCGGGGACGCCGGGAGGCGCAGGGCTGGGCTCGCGGCCACCCGAGGCCCGCGGCCGCAGCTGGATCGGCCGCCTCCGGCGCGGCGGCGGGGGTTAAACGCCGTGAATCAATCAATCAGCCCACGCCGCCCTCCCTGAGACCCGGAGCGCCGCCCGCCGGGCCTGCTTTGTGTCTCGCCCGCCTGCCGGCCCGGGGCCTACGAGGCCGGGCCAGGCCGCGGCGGGGCCCCAGGGGCGCGGCGCGTTCCTATCAGGGGCCGAGGTGGCCTGAGAGCCGCTCCACCCAGTCCCACCCAGTAACGGGGACAATTCAGGCCTATGACAACTCTGTCGCTCCGCTTGCCCCCTCATTTGATCACTCCCTCGTGGCTTCCAACAGAGTGAGGCCCACTCTCCTCAATCTTTCCTGGCAGCTTGAACCCCCAACCCTGTCATCCCCAAAGACCAGAGTGGCCCGGGTTATGGAAATCAATCCACAGCAACCGGACACCCAGAGCGTCAGTCTTTCTCGGCCTCAGTTTCTTGTCTGCAAAATGAAGCGACTGTTAGGATCTGCATTGTTTGCCCAGCTCTAATGAATTTTTGTTTGGGGGTGGAGAAGCCTTAACTCTTTTGACTGGGTGTATTTCTAGAAGTTCATTCCCCTCACGTTTATTATTCTTCCTGTCCCCCTCCTTCTGGACACCCCAGCTGGCACCGGAGAGCTGCTCCAGGAGGAGGGCAGGACCGTTCAGCCTTCCAGCTGAACCTTTGACCATGTATGTTTCGGAGACGCCACCAGGGGGCGATGGAGCCCAAGGATAGAGCAGCAAGGCTCCCTAAGGTCTTTACGAAAGTTTTTCAAACTCGGAGTTGATTCCTTTTTCTATTTGTGTGACTTATAAATGGCGTAGACTTCTTTTAAGATTCCATTTGGTCATCAGCTCTGGATGCAGTCTGAGATTTCATGAGAAATCAAGTACAAAAGCATTAATGAGGAACAGGCTTGCACACACCCCCAACACCCAGTGGCCCACCAAAATAAAGTGAAACTTGCGAAGTGCTAACTTTAAAAACTTTCTTTGCATACTTGGTGGGCTCGAAGGCCCGGAGAAAGCATTGGAGGTGAAGGCCAAAAGGCACTGAAACAGTGAGGACACACAGCAGTGGATGTTCCTCCTCACTGCCCCTCTTTTACTTTGTTTTGCAAACATCGAGTTCATTTTGGGATCATGAACAGGGGGTAGGCTGATGGAGTGGAAGAATGCAGAAGAAAGCATTTTAAGAGAGAGACATTCTCGGAGTGGGGGAGGAGGTGGGGATGGTTTAGGTTAGAGAGCCCTAGTGCAGCGACGTTCGTAAATTCTGTAAAGTTTCTGTCTGCGTGAAAAAGAAAAGAGCCACGTCTCTGCCCCTGCCTCTGACGGCGGTGTCGGATAGTTCTTTCATTTGTTTCCGAGAATGTTTTACAATACGGATTACCGGGGCCTCAGAGGAGACTGAGACTTGTTCACTACAAACAGCCAAAGTATCTTCATGAGAAAACGTGTTCGAAATAACATCTTTCCCCACACATGGAAGCCTCTTGGATTGTGTTTGCTTTCAAAGTCCATAAATGTTTTTATTAAACTGTATCTTTCCTGTGGCCCCTGCGCATATAAAGTACTCTTAGCGTATGCAAACGCTTCCATTTTGGTCCTCCTCTAGGGAAACTTTGTAGCTCCGCAGTAAATATTTGCTCTAAGGTGAATCTTGGCAAGCACGAGCTAAAGTCTAAAATCTGGTTTCACTCTATGTTTGTGTGCACGCGTGTATGTTTCAACAATGTATGTATATATATTGGAAAATTTGACGGAGAGCTTGGTATTTTTACTTCTTTGCTGCACATGGGGAGGTATAATGACTGTAATTACTTGGATGACATTTAAAAATTAACAAATTCTCCTTCAAATTCGATTCTTCCCTGTGTGCTGCCAGCGCTCTTTCCTCTAATCACGTCAATTAAATGTTCTTACAGTGTCACCCTCCATAACACCCTTTAATGTAGTGATTTGGGAAGTATATTTAAAGCAATTAAATGTTGTTTTTGCTTCTTAAATTCTGCCTTAATAATTAGAATGTTAAAAAAATCAAATCAAGATCTTTATTGTTCTTTTAATGTTTATGGTTTTACTTCTTATAAGGTTTTAATTTGTAAGTCGTGCCCAAAAATGTCAGGGGGAAAAATGATGACAACTCAGCAGTATGGCACAGATGGAGTTAGACTTTTGGGGTCTCATCCCTGGAGGAAAATTTGAACTGAAGCTCTTCCTCTGTAAAGAAAGGGGCTTTAGTTTTATGAAGGTGTTGAGTCTGCTGAGGTTGATTAAAGACAATTCTACGGAAAATTATTTTAAAATACGCACACAGTAGATGAGCTAGGGCTGCGTGTTAGTCATCTTGGAGGGAATAATCAGGAGTTATTAACTCGGTTCAGTCTCATGAACCTGGCTACAGTGATTGCAGTCTGTGGATTCTGGGGTCTGCCTCTCCCCTCCACGCTGCTCCCCACCCCTCATTGCTGAAGTCTACTATCCAAAAGCCGTTCTCTATTTCTTCCTTTCGTTTTTCTTTTAAACAACAGAAGCCACAAGGAGAAAGCTATCACAAGTAGAAATTTCAGAGTTGTGTGTTCGTGTGCTTAGTGTATGCTCTTTCCTTCCTCTGTCCTGGAGGGGACAGGGATCACAGACTTGCCATTTCTGAGAGCGCCCCACTGTGGAAGAATGTAACTTAATTACTTCTGGCTGATGGGGCTGGGAACCGACAGACCTCACAGTTTGTTTTTCTTTTTTCTTTTCTTCAGCCCCTTGCCCCCCAGCACTGAAAAGATAGTGTGTACTCTGCTCCTTATATTGACAGTCAGGGTTTTATTTATTCTAATGACTGCTTCAATGATAGCATGCAGCTCTGAGCAGAGAGAACAAGGTCCTCTTGGTCCACATTGTGGTGAGGTGGGCTAGCTGTTAAAGTTAGCGTAGCCTCTGGCCAGAGAGCCGAATACACAGCTGCCCCTCCCGTGAAAACACCGTCCCTGGAAAACATCATGTGGGTCTGAGTCATTCTCTGGAGGACCTGTTCCCCAGAGTTTGGTTTGGCAGTTCAGGCAGATATAATCCTTCCTTTCATATTTTTCCCTGCCCTTTTGAAGAGTAATCATTTTCAGTCTCCTTATATGAGGGGCACTTTGAGAGATGGCCTTGAACCCCATGGAGGAAGTCTCTTTGGCTTGGCTTTTGGGGGCTTGGCGAGATTTGAGGCTGTCGCAGATGGGGACTGCACCCTTTGAATGAAATGTTACACAGATGTGTGAGTGAATCCATAAGAACAGAGGCTGTCCGCTGCAGATGTTAGGGAGTTAGAGAACTCTGAGATATGTGTCAGTTTGAAGATAGGCAAGATTTCCTTTAGGTATAGCTGGTGTGTACGGTTGCCCTGGAATTGGCCTCAACTCATCCGTGCTTGGAAATAATGGTAGTTATCTGACCACTGAAAGTGTAGTGCAACTCAAACCAGGGGCAGGGAATACATTTTATGGGGACTATAGATGGGGCTTGGGCAAGCAGTCTATGTGTACATCCTGTATCTTAGAAAGACGATGGATAATTGATCAGACTTCTTCAGAATTTTCTTTTTTTAGATCATGTAAGTCTAATAGAAATATGATGTGAGCTACACAGGTAATTTTTCATTTCCTATAGGCCACATAAAAGTTAAAAAAACATGAAATGATTTCATAGTTTTAATTTCACTCATTATCTCCAAAATACCTTTTTAATGTATATTCAGTATCAAGTTATTGATAACATATTTTACATACTCTCTTTTTTTCTCCCCACATCTTCAAATGTCTGGTGGGTGCTTTATATTCACAGAACATTTCAATTCACATTTCAAGAGGTCAGGAGCCACAAGTGGCTAGTGTCTACTTTATTGGACAGTGTGGTTCTAGAGGGGCTTGCCAGGTGGCGCTAGTGGTAAAGAACCCACCTGCCAATGCAGGAGACATAAGAGATGGAGGTTTAATCCCTGGATTGGGAAGATCGTCTGGAGGAGGGCATGCAACCGATTCTAGTATTCTCGCCTGGAGGATCCCATGGACAGAGGAGCCTGGTGGGTTACAGTTCGGGCCAGGAGTTGCAAAGAGTTGGACAAGACTAAAGCAACTTAGCACACACGGATGTGGTTCTAGAGAGTTCCAGCTCTAGAAAGTAGAGATGCGTGTGTAAAGTCAATAGCAGATTTCCTCCCAATTTTATGTTAAGCTCAACAGAACTTTTAAATATCAGAGAAAAGACTGAAGAAAATAGTTTGTAAAGCAGAAATGTATTTTTAACATTGTTATTTTAAAAAACTTTAGAAAGGAGAATCCTAGATCCCATGCCATGAATTAAGGAAAATCTGGTGTTTGAAAGAAGTAGATGATGCCTTTTAGGGATTTTATTCTATTAAATTAAAAAATATATATATAAAATGAATCCTTACTGTTATAGAGCACCTAGATGATACAAAGTATAGAAAATAATAAAAACTATCTATAATATCAGCATGCAGAGATGACCACCATTCAGAATTTGGGATATTGCAGTTCTCACAGGCAGATTGTTCCTATAATTGTGACTATATGGCAAATGCAGTTGTCCACCTTGCTGCTGTCCTTTTAATGTAATTTCAGAGCATTTTAATATGTTTAAAGCTCTTTGTAAGAATAAGTTTTAGTGTTGGGATGGTATTCCATCGCATGGTGGCCATAGTTTACTGAAGTTGGTGACCTTTGGTAAAGTGAACATTGCAGTGTGCTTATTAAATGGTAACCAAGGCAAATGGACTACTTTATGGAAAAGCTGCCCTCCAGTGTGGTCATCCTCACCCCTCAGGTGGGGAACTTGCCTTCCATGACTGTAGTCACAGCTGGCAACCACCTCTGCTTAGTTTTTAGAGAATAGATGTAAATATCTTAGAAAAGAATTGCCCCTCCTCATGACTAGTCATCCACTTGCTCAATCTAGGTGTGTGGTTACTATTTTGCCACAAGTGGATTATGACTTAAGGGTGAAAAGTAAATTTTTCCAAAGAGATTTTGAATGGGAAATAAGAACATTATGGAGATACTCATGAAGCATTTTCTTTCTGTCTTGTTGAACCCATGCCCCTTAGGATCTCACGGGACCCACTGAGTATAGGTACAGCGCCACCTTTGGTTAAATCATAGTTGGATTTATTTTTACATCCCCCTTTGGCCCTCTTTCCCACCATTTGTCATTTTTTCAGGCTTTCATGACATAAATCTTGTGGAATGTTGGCTATGCACATAGCATGAAGGATTCAAACTCTCCCATTTCAGGCGGGTTGGCCAACGAAAGCAACAGAGGGTGGTGGAGATCGAGGGTAGATATGGCTGGAAGAGGCCGGGATAGAAGGGCCTTGGAAAGAACACATAACGATGAAAACAACAGCTCTGAGATGGCTCCACTTCTGGAAGTTTAGCCAGGGGTGATTGCAATTGACTGATGAGCACCAGGTAATAATACAGTCCATTGGAAGTCGCACAATTTTGAGCTGTCATTATATATATTTTTTCTATCTCTATGCAAAGACCTGTGAACTGCTTCTCTTGACACAGTGCTTTTTGGGTGTGCTGTCTGGCTATGGTAGATGCCTTCTCTGGGGATCCAAACACTTGCCTTGAAGGAAAGCTCAGGACTGTCTTCCTGGGGCTGGTCTTTTCTTCTGTTAAGCTTGGCTCCCCAAACTTCCAAGCACAGTTGGGCTGAAGGGGTGGGGGCTCTTTGACAACTTTCTCTTTGGTCTCACACTTTCTGTCACAGAAGAGCTTTTCCTGACTTGTTGAAGAACATGAAGGCACGCAAGTGCTGGTGGGGTTTTATTAAGTTGGCAAATATTAATACAAGTTTACTTAAAACCAGTGGGTCTTCTCTCTCTGAGTCTGGCTGAGTTTACACTTTTTTTCCCCTGGAGCTCTTTTTTGGCCCAAGCAATTCAGGGCAAGGAGTTTGAAGGGTATTTTGTTTCTGAAGTGGGCAGTCTGTAAAATAGTGGACCTTTTAACATCACACTGACAGACACTTTCAGGGCTAATATAATTGATGTATTCATAGAAGCTTAAGCAAAATAGCTTTCCAAAAGGGAGAAAAACTTGTCTTTTCACCTAAGCACTGACCGATTTGTGGTTTGGATACTTACACGAGATGTTAAACAGACTCGATGGAAAAGGTTTGTTCGCCTCAAGTTTGCCTTTCCCTCATCTTGTAATTTTTGGCTGCGAGTCAAGTTTTTGTCCATTTCCCCTGCACTCCTTGGGTCGAGGCCAGAGCCACGGGCTTGCTCTCTCCATGGTGTTGACAGAGTGTTTTTCAGCTGTACCAAAGGCCACAGATTTTATGTCAGACTGCGAGATGCACAGCTTGATAAACATGTCTGCCTCTGGCGATTGGCAGCATTCTTTCTGGAAAAGAAAACAAAAATTGTTTTACATAAATAAGGAAAGTGGTATGAATAGCATAGAATAACATGACTTGGAAGGTATGCCTGAGCCCTGAACTTTTTTGCAGCATGTTTTGATCTTCAGCTCGCTTCATTTTTGAATTCTTTTTTCACCCCACCACCATATGATAGCTTTCAGTGGCCAGATGTGTCTGGTTCTGTAATGAATAAACAAATCAACAACTGATTTGTTTGGAAAGTTGGAGGGTGGTAAATAACTCCCGGATAGTGTTTTTAAAAAGTATCTTGGCTTTAGATCGATATTTTCTTTTTCATGCTGGATGAAATGGCACCAAAGCACTTTTCATTCACTGTAGTTTAAAGACACTCCACAATGATCCATCTCTGATATTTCCTAATGGAGATTTTTTTTTTTTTTAACGTTGACTTTTTTCCCTTGGCCAGGGGTCAGGCCACGAAATTTGGGTAGGGGATCAGCACATGGTTATGACACAATTAAGTTCCATGCTAATTAGAAAACTCACCCTTCAGGGTAGCAGTCAACTCTTTACTGATTCCTACAATAGGAGGACGGGATAACTTCTTTTGACAACTCCTGATGTTCGGAGAGGACTCTTGGCTTACCACCTAAACTTCAAAGTCTCTTGCTGGGAAGGAAGAGGGGAAAACACACCCCAATGGCCAGCACTTTCTTCCTGAAGCTGCTCTGTGTTTGAGCAGATGTCCTGGAAGCCTGCAGGTAATACTGACTTTCAGGCTGACCCTCTTTTTGGAAGACTGATGGGAGGCTGGAGGGCTGTTTAGCAAGCCTATGTGGATGTGGGGTCCAGGGCCAGTCTCTGCTATAGGTTCTGGCTCAGCTGGATACTGGCTGAAAGATGCAGGCTGTCAGGTCCCTTGGAGATGGCTCGCCGGATTCCTCAGTGGCACTTAATGTTAACCACCCCTTCCCTGGAACCAGCGTCAGTCCCCTGAGGTCATTGCACGCCTATGATTAAACGCCAGCTCCTAGAGGAGCCCAGTGACAGGGAGGGTCATCAGTAATGGGTCTGAGAGAGGCTTTAAGGCCCAGGGTAATATTTTATTCATTATCAATGTCAGTGGAGGAACTGTGAATCTGTCTGTTGGTTGGGAGCCCTTTATCTGACACCTCCCCAGGGTCAATGCTGGGGCTTCTGGTGGCTGAAATGTAGTTTTTGTTTGATGTGTGTGTGTGTGTGTGTGTGTGTGTGTGTGTGTGTGTGTGTTGGGGGAGGGGTGTAAACACCTCATAATAGTATCTTATCAGGTAACAGAGCTGGATAGAGGTGAGACAGGTCATCAGTTTCAATCAACTTTAGAGACCAGCATCCAAAATAATAATTGGTCAGTCCTAGACATGATAATTCATACATACATATAGACATATATGTGTGCTTGTATGTAGACACATCTATGGTGGTGTTTTTGGTGTTTTAGAATGAGCTTTGATTTACGACATCCTCAGTCACATCTTGAAGAGTCCTTGTGTGCATCTGTTCTGTCTCTGGGGGGCAGGTTCTTAACCTGGGGTCCTGCTTGGTGGCACACAGTTGGACTTTAGTAAGGTCTGGGAATCCCTACAATCATAAGCAAATTTTTTTATGGGAGGCTAAGTAACTCAACCTCTCCAAGCTTCTAAAGGCACCCGTAAGATGGGGGAAATGATACCCACCTCATTGGGTTAGTGTGAAGATTAAACAGCAAAATGCACTTAACACCATGCCAGCCACTGAAGTATTCTCTAAATACTAGATGCTACTGTTATAATAACTGAGGTTATTAGGATGTGCCTCTGTGAATTTTAGAACTGGACCTGGATCAACGGACTGGTTCCAAATTGGGAAAGGAGTACATTGAGGCTGTATATTGTCACCCGTTTATTTAACTTATATGCAGAGTACATCATGCAAAATGCTGGGCTGGATGGAGCACAAGCTGAAATCAAGATTGCCGGGAGAAATATCAATAACCTCAGATAGGCAGATGACACCACCCTTATGGAAGAAAGTGAAGAGGAACTAAAACGCCTCTTGATGAAAGTGAAAGAGGAGAGTGAAAAAGCTGGTTTAAAACTCAACATTCAAAAGACAAAAGATCATCGAATCTGGTCCCATCATTTCATGGCAAATAGACGGGGAAACAGTGGAAACAGTGACAGACTTTATTTTCTTGGGCTCCAAAATCACTGCAGATGGTGATTACAGCCATGAAATTAAAAGACGCTTGCTCCTTGGAAGAAAAGCTATGACAAACCTAGACAGCATATTGAAAAGCAGAGACATTACTTTGCCAACAAAGGTCCATCTAGTCAAAGCTATGGTTTTTCCAGTGGTCATGTATGGATGTGAGAGTTGGACCATAAAGAAGGCTGAGTACCAAAGAATTGATGCTTTTGAACTGTGGTGTTGGAGAAGACTCTTGAGAGTCCCTTGGATTGCAAGGAGATCAGATCAGTCAATCCTTAAGGAAATCAATCTTGAATATTCATTGGAAGGATGGATGCAGAAGCTCTAATTACTTTGGCCTCCTGATGTGAAGAGCTGACCCATTAAAAAAGATCCTGCTTCTGGGAACGATTGAAGGCAGGAGGAGAAGGGGATGACAGAGGACGAGATGGCTGGATGACATCACTAACTCAATGGACATGAGTTTGAGCAAGCTCTGGGAGATGGTGAAAGACAGGGAAGCCTGGTGTGCTATAGACGATGGATTTGCAAAGAGTTGGACACGACTGAGCAACTGAACAGCAACAACAACAATGTGAATTTTAAAGGGATGTAAATTTTTTTATCAGATGTTCAGAGGGACCTTTGGATCAAACAGGTCAAGAACCACTGTCCCTGCTACAGCCATTGAGAATAAATCTTTACTAGAGTCCAGCTCATTTTGTCAGAAATAGAAGATGAAGATGTGTGATTTGTCATGTTGACCAATCTGAGGAAATTCCTATGATCCTCCCAGAGCAGGAAGACTCAGCCAAAGTTTTATGTCACCACTGTTTTTCTTCCACCTTCTACTAGTTAAAATAATTTTGCTTAATCTCCCCATGTTTTTTCTCTGAATAAAGTCCACAGGGCATAGTCATCTGTTTTGTACATAAATAAAGCCTGTTTTCCCACATCTTGCATTCTTTTGGCATCTTACCTATAACAGCAGTAATATCTTTTTATCATTTAGTTTCATTTCATAATTATAAAATACACATTTCAACACTAAACAGCAGCTTTTTTTGTGGCGTAAGTAAATGTTGCTATTCCTACTTTACAGGTTTGCAAACTGAGCCAGAGATGGGCACATTTTCTTTGTATGTACTAAGTCAGAAATAGTTACTTTCAATTCAGGTTATGCCAAACCCATGTGCCAAGAAAAACATCACAAAGGGGACTTGCTACAGTCGAGTGGCCCAAGGAATCTATTGACCGCAAACTCTTTTGGGGAAGACGTGTCTCCCTTCTGTCATAAATCTGCAAACCCTGTAGATATGGCTGAATGGTTGAAACTACACTCCTGATAATCTCTGATTTTTCACACAGAAATGAAGACCAATAGCTGCGAAAGTTACAGAATAAGAAATTTCACGTAGTAAAAACAGATGGTTAAGCCCTTCATCTAAAAATTAACTTAACTGCTTGAGGAAAGATATGATTATAAAGTTAAATGGCGTAATTTCATGTATGGAAATGGCTGTCCTTTCTTATACTTAAAATTTACCTTAGGACATAATTACCTCTCCACGAAGCCAATTTTTAAATGGGAAACATTCCTCTGGCTGGATGTTCTTTCCATTGCTTGGGGCCCCTGTGGAATAGTGCTACTCAGTGATCCGGGGAGATGGTGTCAGCACTCAGAAGCGTACTTCCTCAGTGAGAGCCTCGCTGGAAAAGGGCCTCATTCATCACTATCTGTTCTCATCTGGAGGCGGCACACCAGCTTTCCATCCTATGGAATTTGGCGGGAATTCTCTGAGATGGCTCTTCTGGGGGTGAGAAACTACCCCATATGCAGAGGGGTTTCTGGTGCAGTTGCCAAGGAGATCAGAGGGATCCCTGTGTAGTCAACTTACTTTGCTTCCCCTACATCCTCTAGGTGACTTTAGAGCCCAGTGTTGTTCTGAAGGCAGGACTCTATGGTGCACCAGCGAGAATGTAATTCAGGATCATTTCACAAATGACATTCTGCTTTCCCATCTGCCGTGACACCATTTCTCTCTGGAATTGGATTCATCAAGCCTTCCTTGTTCCCATAGCTCTTCAATTAGCCCTACAGAAAAGCCAGTTGATGTTGATTTTGCCTGAAATTTTCTTGTTGTCAAGGAAGCAGAGGTCTTTTGTATTCTTTGAATCTTAATCGGAAGGGAAGTCCCATGCGATAACATCATGACTTACGAAGCCAAATACTCATGCTGATGTTGGTCCCCTGAGTTCCAGAGACAGAGGCAGTAGCTACTTTGCTCATTCATGACATATTTGTCCGGCCCTGACTTCATTTGAGGCACCGTTGTGGGTGCTACGGAGACTGCAAGGGTGGATGGGATTTGATTCCTGCTCCAGAGGAAGCAGATGAGGTGGGGAGGATGGGCATGTTCACATCGAAGCATAAAGAGAGCCTGCACAGGGCGTATTGGGAAGATGCAGAAGAATTCCTACAGAAGCTCAGAGGCAAGAGAGATTGCTTCTAGCTTTTAGATGGGGCAAAGTTTCTTGAGGAGGTGGCGTTGAACTAGGTGAATATTATGGGAAGATCCAGAAACAAAATAATGTGGAAATGAGATTTTTGACTGCTTGCTCCTGAAAAACATCATTCTAAGTACGTCTATTCTTTATGGTAATTAGGGTTGGATGATGATCACAGTGGACCTTTCTCTCAACTTTCAACTTGACATACTATTGCACAAACTGTGTGAGTAGAAAGCAAGAAAGTGGAAAAAAAAAATAAAAAAGACAAGAAAAAAAAGCAAGTCAACGTGGGCATTATGGATTATAAAGGGTGTCTCTTCATATCAGAGTAATTTGTCAGGTCATCATGCCAGTTAAATATAATCTCTGGAGTTAAAAAACACGACCAAGCTTTCAGTCTTTCATTACCAAGTGGCTATCACGTGGTCTTGCCTTGTTTACAGAAGGAATCTCAGCAGAGTAAGTCTATCACCCTTTCCCGGAAAGCAAGAAGGATGCATTTCCTGGCCCCGTAAATAGAACCTCTGTGAGCCTGGCCACCCCCTCTTCTTGTAGACTGCAGACGGTGGAGGGTAACACTCCCCCTCTCCCAGTTATTTGGGCAGGAATAATTAATGGCATAAGTGTAGGTTTGTGGCTTATGTGCAGCCAGGGTGAAACTGCTTGTCCATTTCAGCTTTCGCCTAAACCGCCAGGACACTTACTTCCTGAGTCGATGGTGATCCTGCAATGCTAACAAAAGACCCCCATTGATCACTGCCCTCTAGTAATTGCTGCCAGTGTGAGGCTGTCCCTCACGACTTGTTGACATCTCCTGACAATTTAAATACTGCCCCTGCTAAAGGCCTGAAGCCGTCACAACACAGGGTGAGGAATGAAAAGGCAAATGTGAACTTTTCCAGCAAACTCAAGTTGGAAGGTTGAGTGCAAAAATGCATCTCCAGTGATGACATTTTAACTGTGTACTAGGAGTGTTTTCAGTGGAGCCTCCAGATCCTCTTTGTGCCAACACGTTGCTGGTTAGCTCATGTTCAGTGGTCCCCATAACATTTGTAAATGAGAACTCAGGAGGCAGTGGTGTAGCCAATAGCACGTAAACATTCCCTTGAAGCTTAAACAAAGGAACCACTTTGAATCACTTTGCTGTACAATAGAAATCAACACAACATTGTAAATCAACTCTATAGTACTTCAATAAAATGAATTTTTAAATACCTAGGTAAGTAAGAAATATGCAGATAAGACTATGGAAGCTCCAAGGGGCGTAAGATGCCACCAGTTTTCCCATGCTCCCTAAAGTCATGGGAGGCTGGACTTGTTAGTTACACGTTCTAGTATCTTAGGGCAGTAGGATCAGAATAATGAAAAAGAATTTTGAAGTTTTCATAGTAAGTCTGACGGAAGGAAAAGTCTCATTCCAGGACTGGGGGTGGAATTGTGGCAGCCATTCGTCTGGACTCAACACTGAGCAAACAGCATGAGGGCTCAGCAAAATGGCCTTGGGCCAAATCTAGCGCAGTGCCAGTTGTTAATAAAGTTTTACTAGAACACGGTTACAACCATTTGTTTATTTAGGGCTGCTTCTGCTTTGTAGGGCAGAGGTGAGTAGTTGAGGTAGAGACTGCATGATCTACGAAGCCGAAAATATTGCCTATCCAGGCCTTTACAGAAAAACTTGCTGACTCCTGCTCTAATGTGTGAGGCCTGCTGACAATTTTCATACTAACTCATTGAACCGAGCTTTCAGTAGGAAGGTCTATAATCGTAGAGAAGCTGTGCAATTCATTATGGGCTTTGAGGACTAGAAAACTGGGCTTGAGAGAGATGGGGCCCAGTCTGGTCTTTTCTTATTATGAAAACTTTAAAATTTGTTTGTGTTATTCTGATTCTACTGCCCTAAGATACTAGTGCTTGTAGCTAACAAGTCCAGCCTCCCATGACTTCAGGGAGCGTGGGGCAACTGGTAGAATCTTAAGTCCCTTGGAGCCCCCATGGTCTTAGCTGCTTATTTCCTATTTAAAATTTTATTTTATCCAAGTACTGTGTAGTTGATTTACAGTGTTATGTTAATTTCTGTTGTACAGCAAAGTGATTCAGTTATACACATATACATATTCTTTTCTGTATTCTTTTCTGTTATGATTTATGACAGGATATTGAATATGGTTCCCTGTGTTCTACAGTAGGATCTTGTTGTTTGCATCTGCTTGTCCCAAACTCCCAATCTATTCCTTCCCCACTGCCCCTCTCTCTTTGGCAACCACAAGTCTGTTTTCTATGTGTGTGAGTCTTAAACTCCTGATTTCTTAAGTGGAGGTGTAGAAGCTCAACATGAGATTTTGATTGGCTTTTGGGTTAGATGACTATAAACATTCCCAGCACCACAGGTAGATTTAGTAAAAGTTTGGTGTGCTTTTTCTGACATTCCATGGTTAAGTTCATACTTTCTGGACTGCTTAGAGAAATAATTCTTCTTTATAACTGGAAAGGAATTGACCTTTAAAGCACCGAACTGCTATAATGTTAAAATTTTAGTAGTTGTTTGGGTTGTAAACTCTAAAATGTACTTATACTCAGTATGATTTAGGTCTGTCACCAACATGGGTGCTGAATTGAGACCCAGCACTCAGGCTCCTCTTCCTTTTCCTTCCCCTTTCTGCTACCAACTTTGTAAAGCTCTCACACACATAGAAAAGATGTCCTTTGCCTTGGATAAAAAGCCAGTGGGTAACCGTGCTGGGAAAGATTCTGAGGATGCATTCAGGAGCAGTAGGAAAAAGATCCATGATGGACGATTGAGGTCTGTGATAATTCAAGAGGGGAAGTCACGTAGCTTATGCTATGTAATTCTAACCTTGCTCTGTGGCTTCAAGGGTTTCTCAGTTGATGAGCAGTCTTTCGTTTCTTTATCAGAACTCTTTCTCTTTTCTGTTGTCAGCAGGACTGAGACTCCACGCTCCTGTCACCAGGTCTTATCAGCAGCTCATAGTCTGTAACCTTTGGTTACTTCACTTTTTCACCCCCTTTCCGGATTTATGAAGGCTCCTCTTGACTGTAATGACTTCCCTGGAGAAGTCTGTCTTTCTGACCAGTGTGGTCAATGAGGTGCTTCTTTCTGCTCCCTGGGGCAGGTGTGCAAATTGTGATCAGACAAGGTTGCCTGGGTAAAGGGAGGGGGTGGAAGCTTAAATCCAGAGTGCTCCCTACTCCCTTCACATTTCTATTTAATGGAAGGACCTTTCTTTCCCTTCTCTCTCTTTTTTATCCATTACTCACAGATTCCATTTTATTAAGTGGATTATCATCCATTTGTTTTGATGCTCAAATTGCCTCAGATTTGGCTAATGGAAACACTTTCAAGGGGGCTCCTGTATGCTTTTGACAGATCTTTGTCATTTTGGTGAGAGCTTCCTTCCTTTCTGCACAATAAAATATTCCAGACTCATCTTTACCTTCTCTGCCCCAGTCCTGGAATCAGTCATTTCTCCAGAGGTCCCTGGTTCCTTTTAGTTGTGAATGATACTTAGATACCAAGACTTTGGTGCCAGATGTACTAACAGCTAACTGGAATGTAATTGACTTTAAGTATTTTTCTTTTTTAAATTATTTTTATGTATTTACTTACTTGGTTGCACTGGGTCTTCGTTGTGCCATGTGGGATCTTTAGTTGCAGAACACAAACTCTTATTTGCAGCAGGATCTAGTTTCCTGACCAAGGGTCAAACCCGGGCCCCCTGCATTGGGAGCACAGAGACTTAGCCACTGAACCACCAGGGAGGTCCTCTGATTTTAGAATTTAAAACATATAGGAAGTTATTAATGATATTATGAGTTGATATTGATACTGTCAATTCCAATCCAAACCCACAGACTCTTCCTTGTGTTCCCCATTCCATTTTTATATGTCTTTATAGTTAGAACCTTGACTGTCAGCATCACGAACCCATTTACTCATTTGTTCTGTTTTATAATGTGTTTAATTTATATTTTTATCTATTCTCCCTTAGACATCGTGTAGTTACAGAGATACTTTTGTCTTTTCTGTTTCTTTCTTTCCTTAGTAAAATGAACTCTATTTCTTCCTATTTCTTGTCTATTTTTAGTTTTAGTTTTTTAATATATGTGGGTTTATTTGAAAGTAACTCAGTCTCAATCAGTATAATGTCAATACTCAATCAGTATTGTGTTATATGTGTCTCAGCTTCATGGTTGGATTTTTCAGGGAGAGTTTTTATTAACTGAAATATCTTTTATAGTTTTGTTTTCTTTTTACAGTGGTATTACATATAGTGGGTTGGATTTTTTTGATTCCCAGGCATTTTGTGGACAAATTTTCTCTCCATGAGAAACTATTCTGCATCTCATTTTTGGTAATAGAGTTCAGTATCCATAAAGGATAATATCAGTGGTGATAGCAGTGGGGTTGACTGGAATCAGCCGAGATGCTGTAATTCTTTTTGTTTCTATAGAAATTCTAAAAATTTCTTAGTTGTTACCTTCTTATATTCTTCCTATCCTCATTGCTGCATCTCCAAGGCACGTGGCTCCTTTTCTACGTTTCTGATTCTTTCCTAGAAAGAATGATTCTTCAAGGCTGCCACCTCTGTCTTGTTCACTTTCAAAGCTCTTCCAGTAGCAGTTCCCTGAACCACCAAGTGCCTGATCACTGTTTAATATTTTGGCCGTTAGGGTCAGACTTGCCCTTTCTGAGACTTTCTCCTTTGTCTTCAGACCAGAAATCTCCTAATGTTACTTTTTTGCTTCTAGGTCTATAGGTCAGCTCTGACTTGACTTGGCTCTGCTGAGTTCCACTTTTCTTTTTGTTCTAGGACTTACGTTGAAGCAGCTGTCCTTATCTGGGACACATTCTTCCCATGGCAGGGGGGAGGAACAAAGAAATTGACCCAAATTATTCAAGCACATCCAAAGCTTCTGCTTAGATATGGTCTACATAATACTGGGGGCTTCCCTGGTGGCTCAGATGGCAAGGAATCTGCCTGCAATGTGGGAGACCCAGGCTTGATCCCTGGGTCAGGAAGATTCCCTGGAGAAGGGAATGGCTACTCACTCCAGACCAGATGGTGACTGCAGCCATGAAATTAAGATGCTTGTTCCTTGGAAGAAAAGCTATGACAAACATAGAAAGCATATCAAAAAGCAGAGACATTACCTTGCCTACAAAGGTCTGTATAGTCAAAGCTATGGTTTTCCAGTAGTTGTGTATGGATGTGAGAATTGGACCATCATGTTGAGGTTTGACAGAAAACAACAAAATTCTGTAAGGCAATTATCCTTCAGTTAAAAAAAAAAAAAAAGCTGAGCACTGAAGAATTGATGCTTTTGAACTGTGGCGTTGGAGAAGACTCTTGAGAGTCCCTTAGACTGCAAGGAGATCAAACCAGTCCATCCTAAAGGAAATCTGTCCTGAATATTCATTGGAAGGACTGATGCTGTAGCTTAATCTCCAATATTTTGGCCACCTGATGAGAAGATTTGACTCACTGGAAAAGACCCTGATGCTAGGAAAGATTGAAGGCAGAAGTGGATGACAGAGGATGAGAGGATTGGATGGCATCACTGACTCGATGGACATGAGTTTGAGCAAGCTCCAGGAGTTGGTGATGGACAGGGAAGCCTGGTATGCTTCAGTCCATGGAGTTGCAGAGTTGGACACGACTGAGCAACTGAACTGAACTGAACCCACTCCAGTATTCTTGCCTGGAGAATTACATGGACAGAGGAGCCTGGCGTGCTACAGTCCATGAGGTGCCAAAGAGTTGGACACGACTTAACAACTAACACTTTCACAAAATATTTGCTAGTATTCTACTGGCAAAGGCAAGTCCTATGGCCAAGCCTTCCAGTGTGGCCAGAAAGTAGATTTTGCCCACAGGAAAGCATAGAAAAGGCGAAGCATGGCTTCTGCTTTTATAGGGAAGAAGATGTTTAAATGCTCAAGTGCACAGTAAATCTTCCAGTGGGAGGTCTTTTTTTTTTTTTTAAGCAGAATTTCCAAAACTAATTGACCACAGAACCCAGAACCCTTTTCTTGAGGTCCCTCTCAAATTCCCCAGAGAACACTTTGGGAAATGCTGCTCGGATTCATCGTGAGGTGTTAGAACCAACCTTAGAAAAAACATTGCTTTGAAAGTCTGGGTGAAAGGAGTATATAGAGTTCTGAAACTCATGTTTCAGTGAGTGAGAACCAGACATGAAAACCTTCCCATGTCAGCAAGTCCAATGCCTCTTTATTAGCTAACACGTCTTCAGCCCTGAAGAGCTGTAAAAAATAGATTTGGAAAAGAATCTTTTAAGTTCTCATGCTTTCTGATCCTTATAGATCATCAGTAATCTCTTTAGAAACCAGCCCTCTCCCAACCACCACTTTTTTCCCTTAAATAATTTGTTGCTAAGGAATTATCATTTGTATTTCTTCAAATAATAAAACCAAGCAACTCCATTTGGTTGTTTTATGTCTCTTTTCTGCATGAGTTTTATTTTTCTCAGATTCTAACATCAGTCAGAACTGAACTGTTTAACTCACTAATTGTATCACCTAGCTTGGTATCTGATATGTGAATAATAAATTGCTTTTAATGATGAAAAATTGCTTATTGAGCATGTGATGAGTACATGGCTGACTATCGTCCTTCTGTGGGCTTTGGCTATATGCAAAGCAGAGAAACAAAACTGAAATTAGGGCTATACATTATTTCTTTATAGCATAAGATAAGTGTTTCATAATCTTGAAGTTATGTGATACAGGTCATTGGGCTGAAAGATAAAGTGGAGATAAGGGTGTTCTCATTTGACTACCCTACCTGGGGTCAACTTATTGGGTAATCTATTATTCTTTAGTATTTAGTATTCTTTAGTATTCTTATTCTTATTTATTCTCACCTTCAAAATAAGAAATCCTACATAGAGTCTTGAAGAAATTCTGCTAAGGAAGACTGAAAAGATGAGAAAAGTGTTGCAGAGGGATAGAAATGTGCTGTACAGAGTTGTTTAAGTTGTGTTCATTTTCTTTTTATCCAAACATGTGATCTTTCAAGCCCTTGTTTTCTAAGGTGTTTGTTATGATAAACTACATATATATACATACAAAACAAAATTGATCATTTTAATAGTTTCCAAGTGTAGAATTCAATAGCTTTTAAGTACATGCATGAGTGTTTTGCAGCCATCACCACCATTCGCTTCCAGAACTCTTTCATCACCCTAAAACAGAAACTCTACCCCTTAGGTGAAACCTCCGCCTTCTCCCCACCCTCAGCCTCTGGTAACTTCTAGTCATTCTTCTGTCTCTATGAATTTGCCTATTCTAGCTGTCTTATATGGGTGAAATCATGTAACATTTGTCCTATTGTGTCTGCTTATTTCTCTCAGCATCACATTTTCAAGTTTCACCCATTTTGTTGCGTGTATTTGCCTATTCTAGGTGTCATATGAGTGAAATCATATAATATTTGTCCTATTGTGTCTGTTTTCATTTATTTTTACAGCCAAATGTCATTCCCTTGGAAGTGTCTACCACATTTTGTTTATCATTCATCTGTTGATGGATACTTGGGTTGTTTCCACATTTTGGCTACTGGGAGTAATGCTGCTATGAACATTGATGTGTAAATTCACCCTTTTCTGGAAAATTCCAGTCCAACTCTGCAAGTCCTGACACACAGCTCTGGGTGGAGGTAGGTGAATGCTAAGTTGCTTCAGTCATGTCTGACTCTTCGTGACCATATAGACTATAGCCTGCCAGGCTCCTCTTTCCATGAGATTCTCCAGGTAGGAACACTGGAGCAGGTTGCCATTTCCTACTCCAGGGGATCTTCCTGACCCCAGGGATCAAACCCTTGCCTCTTATTTGTCCTGTATTGGTAGGTGGGTTCTTTACCATTAGCACCACCTGGAAAGCCTGAGTGGAGGAGGTACAGCATCTGACAAAGTTCAAGTGGCAGCAGGCAAATAGTTAAAATTCTGGCTTGACATTTTATAAACTTGGTTTCCCCCTCCTTTTTTTATCCCTTAGGGCAGAACTTTTCCTAGAATCAAGTTCAGCTCTTAGAACCACCCTCATGGGTGACTGAGGGACAAAGCAATAAAGCTGACTGAATCCTGTTCCTTTCCATATTAACGAGGCCATTTGCTGCTGTGGAATTGGCTGTATTACAACTGAGTGACAGTTGTTTAATATTCTAATTACATAAACTTTCTATTTTATGGTTTTGCCATTTGACATATTAGATTTCATAAAGTGATTGAATTTGTATGTAGGAGCCATGTTTATTAATGGGGACTGACACAGTTCTAGTAAGAATTTATGTTAAACTGACTGAGAGATGTGGGAAATCCATGGTGAGTGTTTGAGGAAAGCTGGAGCACAAACTGACCAGAGTCTTTTCTGTTTAAGTTTCACAAGAAAATTTCTTGGAGATGAAATACATGTTTTCACTCATTTGGACACTTTCTCCGATGATTGGATGTGAGATGAGGGAAGACTGGCTCAGAATAAGAATTTACAGAGGCCAAAAGTCAAAGGAATTACTCTGTAAAGAGATTGCCCGAGGCAGGGGTGGGGGCACAGGAAAACACTTAAAGAGTCTGATTTTATTATCTTTTTCTTTCCGAATGCTTTCCTGACTGTGGGTATAATTGTGTAGGCGTTAGCAGAAGCTTCAGGCCTGTATTTTTTCTGGAAGATAGCTAAAGTCTACTCATTCCAAGCTAGATAGCTGGGTTTGGAGCCATCTCTGTGGTCTAAAAATGTGGCATCCTGGTTTTTGCTTCTGCACTCAGCTTAGAGCTGAATCAAACTGGGACTCAGCCAGGAGGCTTCAACAGTTTATAATTCAGTGAAGTTAGACTTGCCCTGGTCTCAAAAAGCGGTTTAAATTGAGTTTAAACCGATTTTGCAAAACTCTAGTTCAGTATTGAAAGTGAAAGTCGCTCAATCATGTCTGACTCTTTGTGCCCCATGGACTCTATAGTGTCCATGGAATTCTCCAGGCCAGGATACTGGAGTGGGTAGCCTTTCCCTTCTCCAGCGGATCTTCTCAACCCAGGGATCAAACCCAGGTCTCCTGCATTGCAAACAGATTCTTTATCAGCTGAGCCACAGGGGAAGCCCAAGAATACTGGAATGGGTAGCCTATCCCTTCTCCAGTAGTTCCCAACCCAGGAATCTAACTGAGGTCTCCTGCATTGCAGGCAGATTCTTTACCAACTGAACTATCAGAGCAAGATCAAAATAAATCAGAAAACTATAGTCTTTTTCATTTTCTGGGATAGTATGGTTTAAGCTATGTTTTTAAATTTGTAGGCTAGCAAGTTTAAAAATAATAAAGCAAACATTTAAAGCAAAAAATGATAAAAGGATTCTACCCCTAATCAGGTTACAACTTTAAAAAAGGATTCTATATAAATTTTTTAACTGATGAAGGTAATGCAGTTATCTTACAGAAAATATAGAAAAGAAAAAAAATTACTCATAACTCAGCATCCTAAAGCAGCTTCTATGAACTTTGGTAAAATTCTTTACCATCTTTTCCCTCAGTGTAACTATTTATCTATTTTTTAATCTATTTTTCTTTACCTATTTGTCATCATAAGTTAAAGACAAATTTGATTCTTATTCTTTTTATTTAATGTCCCATCAAAACATTTCTCAAATTTCCATATTTTCTTTTTCGAAAATTATTATTTATTTATTTTTGACTGCCCTGGGTCTTCGTTGTTGGGTGCAGACTTTCTCTAGTTGCGGTCAGTGGGGGCAACTCTTTTGTGGTGGGCAGGCTTCTCGCTGAGGTGGCTCCTCTTGCTGTGGAGCACAGGCTTCAGGCATGCTGGCTTCAATAGGTGCAGCACTTGGGTTTAGTAGTCTCAGTGTGCAGGCTTATTTGCCCCTTGGCATGTGAAATCTTCCTGGACCAGGGATTGAACCTGTGTCCCCTGCATTGGCAGATGGGACCTTTATCACAGGACCACCAGGGAAGTCCCTCCATATCTTCTCCATAGCTGTAACTTTACGTGGCCTGCTTGAGGGAGAGCATGTAATGTAGAGGATTCACCTCACTTCCAATTTTATAGTAAATCAGACCATGTGCATTTGCATATTTGTCTTTGAGATTTCAGCTCAAGCAATTCCAAAGGGCCAGGGCATGTGATAAGTAGTAATCTTAGTGAAGCATTAGGGGAATGTGAATCATAAGATTAGAGTCCAGGAGCTAGCCAAAGAGTCCTTGAACTGACTGCCCAATATCAAGATATGAGCATTTGTCTATTTGTCCCATTTGAATTTTATGGAGGAAATTATTTATTAGTTTTTGCTCTATAACAAATGAGCAAAAACTTGGAAGTTTAAAACAATATACATTTATTGTTTAGTTTGTGATTCTGTGGTTAGCTGAGATGGCTAGGAGAATTCTGGCCTGTGATGGCTTGGCTGGGGCTGGATAGCCTTGGAAGGGCTCACGCACATACCTGGGGTTTGCAGCCTGTTGGTGAGTGTGCCTCGGTTTTCCAGCACAGAACCTTTCAGCAGACTAGACTGGACTCACAGAGGCCTCAAGGTTCAAGTGCAGAAAGAGAAAGCAAAATTCACATGCAAATATTTCTCAATCATTTTTCAGTGTGCTTCCATCATATTTGCCAGTGTTCCATAGGCCAAAGTAAGCTCTATGACCAAGCCCAGACCAAAGGATGGATAAACAGATTTTACCTCTTAAAGGGTAGACAAGCAATATCATATTGCCAAGGAGCATGCATACTGAAATGGAAACAATTATTCTTTGCAAATAAACTAACACAATTTCATATATAGATATATGGTTAACTTTGGGAATCTGCAAATACCTCTGGAAGATTCTACCAGAAATCCAAGGGCCACACAGCTTGCAACTCATGGTGGGTGGGGGAATCACTTGTAGTCATGGGCAAGTATTATAAATAATACTTTAAAGAGCTTCTTTGTGAATATGTTTTAAAAAATATTATGAGTGATTTTTTTTAAAGATAGATTCCCAGAAGAGGAATTACTGGGGCAATGAGAATGAACATTTTTATGTCTTATGCTTATTTCAAACTTGCTTTCCAAAAAGTTGTGGTGAATCATGTGCTGTCAGCAATGTAGTTTTGATTATGGATGAGATTACCTGTTTAACTGCACTTCAGTAAGCACTGAATGTTATCATTAACAAAATTTGGTAGTGGAAAAGTTAAAAAATGGTTCCTAATTTCTGGGGGTGTTTATTAGTCTTCTAGGGCTGCCATACAAAATACCACCATGTGGGTGGCTTAGACAACAGCAATTTATTTTCTCACAGTTCTAGCAGCTCAAAGTCCAAGATCAAGGTGTTGGCAGGTTTGGTTTCTCCTGAGGCCTCTTTCCTTTGACTTGCAGACGGCCGTCTTCTCACTGTGTCCTCACGTGGCCTTTTCTCTGTGTGCGTGCAACTTAGATGTCTATTTTCTTATAAGGGCAGCAGTCACATTGAATTAGGGCCCGGTTTTTAAGGCTTCATTTAACCTTAATTACCGCTTTAAAGGCTGTGTGTCCAAATACAGTCACACTGGAGGCTAAAGCTTCTATATATTCACTTTGGAAAGAGTACAGTTCAGTTCATAACAGAGTAGATCTAGGTTTTGTGGAGTCTGAAGCTTATATAATTTGGGGGCATTCTTTAGACCTCCCTGGTGGCTCAGTGGTAAAGAATCTGCCTGCAATGCAGGAGCCACAGGAGAGATAGGTTTGATCCCTGGGTTGGGAAGATCCCCTGGAGGAGGAAATGGCAACCCATTCCAGTTTTCTTGCCTGGAGAATCCCGTGGACAGAGGAGCCTGGTGGGCTACAGTCCCCAGGGTCACAAAGAGTCTGACATGACTAAAGCGACTTAGCAGCCCCTAAGGATATTGTTCTTGAGTAAAGAGAGGCAGGCAAAGAGTGTTATCCTTTAACACAGGTTTGAAGCTTTGGATTTAAAGAGACCCATAAGGTTTTAGCAAAGGGCTTACTCGCTCCAGTGGAGCAGCAAACCACTTATCTGGTGCTTTTGGTGACCAGAGATATGTTTTATTACCTTAAGTATTACTGCTGTCATCTGAGCACTGATGGCTGAAACATGACTAGGAGGAAACAGGTCTTCATTCTTAGGTAGAATGAAGCTACTTTCCCCTGGGAGAGGAAGCACACCAATTGCCTGATGCTAGATTTTCAAAGGGTTGGTTATCATACTAGGAAGCCAGGTGGCATGGAATTCTTCAGTGTGTGTATTTGAAGTGAAGGTACTGAAAAATAAAGTTTGGGGTGCTAATAATAAGCTTTTACTCTTAAAAACTTTGAATGAGCCAATGCTAGCTATAGAGGACAGGTTAGTTTTGTCCTCGTGGCGAGTTTGTTCACATGGAGAATCTGTTGTTTTAGAAATGTGTGTTTGCTGCTATTTCTGCTTCCCTCCCTGTCAGACACAGGGGCCTGAACACAACTTGGGACTCATGGGAAGGGGTGGGACTCTGAGGGGACAGACATTGCTTTAGACCAATGAGAATGTAGAGATTAATGAAACAAGGGTCTTTAGAGGTTCAAAGGAGTTGGAAAGTTGGTTTGCCAGCGGGCTGGGTGAAAGGCAGAAGTAACATGGGCATAGAGGTAAAGAAGAGAAATTAAGAAGAAAAACTCTTGTGAAATAACATGCTTTTTAAAATAAATAAATTAGTTAAATTAAAAAAATATATATATTTATTTATTTTTGGCAGTGCTGGGTCTTTGTTGCTGCACAGGCTTTTGTCTAGTGCTAAGTTCGCATGCTACTCTCTCGTTGCAGTGGGAGGGCTTCTCAATGCGATGGCTTCCCTTGTAGAGCGTCGGCTCTAGGGCATGCAGGCTTCAGCAGTTGCTGCATGTGGGCTCAGTAGTTGTGGTTCCCGAGCTCTAGAGCACAGGCTCAATAGTTGTGGCGCACAAGCTTAGCTGCTTTGCACCATGTAGGGTCTTCCCAGATGGATGACTGAACAGCATCTCCTGCATTGGCAGGCAGATTCTTTACCACTGACCCACCAGGGAAACCCAGGAAATAACATATTGAAAGATACATTAATTACATACCAAAAAGGTAAATCTAACTTTCTTTCCCTCTTGCTAAATAATACAGATGATTCATATAGCTATAGAGATCATTATTCAAAATCACTGTGAACTTTCTGCCTCCTGGAAGATGGCCAGGGAGATTCCCAGAGATTAAAGGGGCCTGTCTTAACCACCAACCTGAGTTACTACTGACACTGATACCAAACATGTAGAAAAATATTAGTGTTTCCTATTCAAACAAATATGATACAGTCTGGGGACACAGGGTTATCTAATTTTTCTTTGAAAAGATAACATTTAAGAAAGCACTAAGTTTAAACAGGAAAATCACTCTGCACAGCATGACCAGTGATGTAAAGTGGGGTAAGCCTCCTATCCTCTGAGAACAAGCAAGGCTTTGTCTCAAGGATGGAGGGAAAAAGCACCCCCTGATTTTCTGAGTTTGTTCTGAATAAAATTCATGGTTAGAATCTATGGGTATACTTTCTTTATCCTCCTCTTGCCTTTCTTCTTAAATTTTTTTTTTTGCCTCATATTATATATATATATATATACATATATGTATCAATATATATTTTATCCTCCTATTTTTAATGGGGCTATCTCAGTGGATGTTGAACTAGCCTGAATGTTCAGAAAGAGTACATTTCCTAAGTAAACAAACACAACCCAGCTTAAATAGAAAGGAAGGCAGTCTTGTCAACCCGAAAGGACCCAGCACATGGTAATTTTTGTAACTGAAGTATTCCAGGGATTCCAGAGTGCAGGAACAATCCATAAAAAAACGGGAACTGGACCACACAAAAACGCCCCCTTGGCTCCAGCCGGGCATGTTTGAAAATAAGCAGACTGTTGAGAGTAGGAAGCAGGGGGGTTGCATCAAATGATCTTTGTAGATGTCTTTCTAAAATTGAAATCCTCTCTAAACTTCTTCCAGGTAGTTGTCTGATGGGGCTGGAGGCTGTGAAACCCAAGTGTTGCTGAGAGGAAGACAGACTGCCGAGGTCAGGGCTGGAATGACCTGACCTTAAGACTTTATGTTTTCTTTCTCAAGGTCTTTTATATGCATCATTAGAGTACAGTCTCAAGTCTGGGATTCCAGCAGAATTCATATCCACTGAGAATATATTGTACCTAGGCACAGAACTAGATGGCTTTATAGACATTCTTTCATTTGGATTCTTCAAAGACAACGTCTAATTATCCCCAGAGAAGTCATAGCTGAAAAGATTGGATGGTGAGAGAGTTCGTCAATCTATTACAGACCTGGTTTTCTTTGAACGTTCTCTGCCACAGTCAAAGATGCTTTCTTGATTATCTGTTGGCAAGATCCTTGATTGTTCAAATTCTCTGAATAACCATCATTGGAGCAATCAGATAATTTTTAAAAACAGGAGGAAAGATGTTAATGTTCTAAAATATCATTTATCTATGGTTCTTGCAGCTTCCATTCTAATTCCAAGGGAAGGGCTGTGGGTACCAGAGTCCAGGTGAGAACTGTGGCACCTCCAAGGATTTGCAGAACATGGGAGAAAAAGCGAGACCCATTATCTTTCCACTGGGCTGTCCGTATAGCCTCTCAGAGATGGAAGTCATGATTTCCTTCAGTATAAGTGGAAGCTTTTGACTGGTTGCAAGGAGAGCCTGGGTTTGTTTAATTTGGAGTAAAGTTTTATGAGTTAGTCTCCAGTGAGGGAAAGCAGCAGTAAACACAGAACATACTGGTCATTATTCTAAGTGTTTCTACATTCTTTCTCATGCATGAAAGGAAAAAAAAATTCAAAAAAAAAAAAAAAAAAAAGTGGGGAGCATGGTGCTCGAATATGTGGTGTGTGTGTGTGTGATTTTGTTTTGACCAAACATCTGGTGACAGCATGCCCCAGGAGGATGAAGGCAAACATTTACCAGGAGATTCACATGGTTTCTGCTGTGTATACACATATTTGTAGAAGACTCTCCATGTTTCTAGAAAGTGGAGATAAACATAGATTTCTCTATGCATATATTAGCCCAGTCCAACTCTTTGCAGACCAAACTGTTATTTATTTTAGTGGGCCTTATAAACTCAGGTGGGTTAAAATGCCAGAGAAACACATGCAATCTGGAAACGATCAGTGTTGTGTCTGAGGAAAACTACCTTTCTCCTCAACTTTAATAATACGGGTGAAAAATTCTGGGATATTGTGATACGATTGTGTGCTGAAAAGTGGATTAATCTCTATTAAATGACAACATAAATAATACCTTAACTAAGAATGCTAAGAGTGAACTTGAAATGGTCTTAAAAACAAAGGAGGTAATTTACCTGATTTATTAGGGGAGAGAAAAAGTAGCTTGGTGTGTGTTCTGTAGATTTTATGTTTAATGCGACAGACTTTTAGGGAAACTGCTAGGATTTGGGATGTTAAACCAAGAGCTCGTAGCATGCAGGCTAGATTTTTAAGAGGATGGGGAAAAGGAAAAAACCACCCACACACCCACCCCATTCATCCATCCAACCAATCAACAAATCAACCAAACAAACAACCATCAACCAACCAGACAAATAAATGCTGAGGGTCCAGGCCTGGGAACAGAACATGGCTATTGTTTGCCGAAGGGGGTCCTGGCTATCGGAGGACCACTCAAGACGGGAGCACTTAAATTTCAAAAAGGAGAAAGGAGATTTATTAGGAGGCTGGAGGGGAATGTTCCTGGTAACTGGGGCTCCCGCTGTTCTCATTCCCCAACCTTTATATTGTTGAAAACCCTTCTGTAAGGTCCAAATATGGTTTGGTTCTTTTCACATTAGCTGCAGCTTGAACATTTTGAACTACCGCCTCGCTGGCAAGTTCAGGATGTAAGGCACTCCTTTTGAAGATGTCTCAATTCTTCATAAAGAGAAGGCCATGTTCAGCTTCATTATGAGGTGGGATGTGGGATGGGGGTGCTGGAAGGTGTGCTTCTAGCTGGTCATGTGTCAGGGGGCAAAGGATGTCACTTCTTGGGTGCATCAGTAAAAGGGGGAGCTGTTCAGCAAGGGCTTTCCAGCTCTAAACCCCCATGAGTCTCAGTGGACTAGAAAACCCAGATTTTGAGCAAACACACCTCAGAGTGGCAGAGTGGAATAGTTTGGGAAAGGTCTTACAGGCAACTGATTGTCAGTTATAAAAAAGAACTTGAAAGCATCCCTCTCTTCTGATGGGGCTGTGGACTTTGGGAAGGTGATGACCATGCCTGTCTTGCTCGCCACTGTATGTCTAGTGTGCCTGGCACATAGCAGGTAGTCACAAGATATTTACCCCATCAATAAATGAAAGGATGAAGAGAAACATGGGACTTCCTGGGAGCAACTCCATTTTAGGAGTAGGGCTTGTTGAGTTCTGTTGGCAGGGAACCTCATGCCATCAGCAAGCAGGAATTTCAGGCAGAGGAGGCAGACACCTGAGCATTCTGGTGAGGGGAAGGACAGAATGATTGTTTGGGAGAATAAATATTTCCATCTGTCATTAATGAAAGAAAAAGAAAGTGAAAGTGTTAGTTGCTCACTTGTGTCTGACTCTCTGCAACCCCTTGGACTGTAGCCCACCAGGCTCTTCTGCCCACGGAATTCTCCAGGCAAAAATACCAGACTGGGCAGCCATTCCCTTCTCCAGGGGATCTTCTCCACCCAGGGATCAAACCCGGTTTTCCTGCATTGCAGGTGGATTCTTTACCATCTGAGCCACAAGGGAAGCCCATCTGTCATTAATACTGATGGCAAATTGGGATTGCTGTTTCACAGACCCACTAGTCAAGTTTGGGAGGCCTTCCAGGAAAGTGGCATGATGGTTTTGACTCTAGACATTGATGGGTAAAGTGACCAACCTTGAGCGGTCTAGAGTTGTATAACAGAGTCACCTAGGCTGATCAGATATAAGAGGAATGGGGGTCACTTGAAGACTCTTCATAAATACATCATAAGTTTTTGAAGTAAACACGTTTTTGACCTGGTGCAAGCAGAGCAAATGAAAATTAAATCTTTAGGAGATAATACTTTACCTGTAACTCTGTGCAATATTCTCTGATATTTTCTGTTCTATTTTGTTTTGTTTTATTGTTTAAAATAGTCAATACAATGCCCTAAGTGAAATACTCAAAGTTATGTTTTAAGGTGGACTGATTGTGGCATATGTGGATTAGGCATTTTCATCTTTTTGTTTTGACTGAAAATAGCTTTACTGAGTACACTTGAAACTAACACAACATTGTAAATTAACTATACTTCAATTAAAAAAAGATAGCTTATTGAGGTATAGTTTGTATACCATACAATTCACCCGTTTAAGTTATACAGTTCAGTGGTTTTTTAGCATATTCCACAGATATGTGCAATTGCTCTTGCATTCAGTTTTAGAACATTTTCCTCACCCTCACCTCAAAAAGAAACCCCGTGGGACCTCTCTGGTGGTCCAGTGGTTAAGACTGCATTTCCAATGCAGGGGGTGCAGGTTTGATCCCTGGTAAGAAAACTAAGATCCCACATGCCCCACAGCATGGCCAAAAAAAAAAGAATAAGAGCTGTTATGCTCAAAAAAAAAAAAGAAGAAAGAAAGAAAGAAAAGAAAAAAACTCCTCATTATTTATTTGCCTGCCACCCACAATCCCTCTACCCTGCTGGGTCCCCAGCCCCCAGAAACCACTAGCCTACTTTTTGTCTCTGTAGATGTGTCTGTTCTGGACATTTCACATAATGGAATCATAGAATATGTGGCCTTTCATGGACTGGCTTCTTTAACTTAGCATAATGTTTGCAAGATTCATCCATGTTGTAGCACATATCAGTGGTTCATTCTTTTTTAGGACTGAATACTATTCCACTGCAAGGGGAATACCATATTTTTCTTATCCATCCCTGTGTTCATTTGCAGCTTCATTTACAACGTAGGACTGGTTGTGATGGAAATGAGGGCCAACAGAGGGCGCCCCCAATTCCTTCTTGGCAGACAGCCACAGTTGGGAAACACGGACAATTGTAGGAGCATTGAATGTATGGATCCACTTGTCAGAGTCCCTGAAATCCTGCTCTGTCTCAGACCAGCTCACAGTGCAGAGCCACCTGACAGCAAGGAGACCTACACTTCGCCCACTGTGATTTCAGAGGAAACCCTTTTGCAGAAGGAAGTTAGTCCCAGTGGAATTTGATCACCTCTAGTTCTTTAAATGTCTCTTTAAGTTCCTTGGGCTCACAAACTACTAAGCCATACCTTGACCTCTTTAGGGTCAATGTTATTATTTTTTAAAACATCGCCTTTCATGCTTTTAAATGAAACAGAAGTGATACATGTGCACCTCCCAGAGAGAAGACAGTGCGTACAGGCTTGCCCTCGCAGGACCTTGCTGCTCTAAATGGAGGATTTGATTTAGTGTTCACTGAAAGCCACCTTTTGGCTTGACCTGATTTCTGGAATTTCTTGGGTTACTGAAGCTGTGAAGTTCTTTGTTTTCTTGGCCTTGTTTGTGACTTTCACAAAGGCATGGATGGTGCTGCCTTGTCATGTCTGAAATTTCCCCAGCATTTCCTGGGTGTTGGCTAAGCTAAGGGTGAGCATGACAGAGTCAGAGAAGAGAACGGATGCCCTAGAGCCAGGGCAGACAGGAAGCAGTGCTTCTCAGAGGGAATCCCTGGAGTTCTCACAGTGACAGGTACCCGGGCGTAATGCTATGCAGGCTTAGTGATTCTCTCCGCCTCACCCTGATGCCTCAGAGGGCGTTCCAGGCCTGGGCTGCCTAGGTGTGCATGCCCAGATCTTGCAGACTGGGTGGGGCTTTCTCCAAGCAGCAGGTTCTGAGAATAAGTCATGTGGTAGTTCCCACGAAGCTGGAATCTAGGGAGGCGTTCGTTATCATGGGGTCTGTGTTGGAACACATGATTTACTGAATTTATTCAGTAGATACTTCTTGGGGGCTAGCTCTGTTCTAGGCAATAGTCAAGGCACTGAGATTGTATTTCAGGACAAAATGATGATATTTTTATGCTTACAGAGTTTTCTTTTTTTGAGGAGAATCAATATATCAAATTCTATGTATGATATATATTCATGGAGTCTTTTGAATAAAAAAATCTAAGTAAGGGATGTCGAATGAGGTGCTATTATAGAGGTCAGGGAACAATGTTTCTAGTTGGCGGGGGATGGTGAAGTAAGAGAGCAAGCTGATGAGTTCCCGGGATGTATATTCCAGGCTGTGGAGGCAGCATGGCAAAGGCCCTGAGGAAGGTGCTGGTTTTGGCATGCTAGAAGAGGAGCAAATGGACAGTGTCAGTGGCACGAAGTAACCAACAGGAAGCGGTAGGGAGTGAATCACAGGGCAGCCAGAGGCCCCATCATACAGGGCCTCACAGGGATATAAAACTTGGTGTGAGGTCTGGTCTGTGCCTCAGTTTCCTTATTTTATGCAGTTGTGGTATTATGGAATATGAAGAGGTGAACTATCCAGGGTGTAGGAGGCTTTAAGAAACACTAATTATCTTTCTTCTCTCCTTAAGATGGCAACAGGAATGTTATTTTTTTTTCTATTAATTTTTATTGCAGTACAGTTGCTTTACAGTGTTGTTAGCTTCTACTGCACAGCAAAATGAATCAGCCATGCATATACGTACCATCTTTCCCTTTGAGATTTCCCTCCCGTTTAGGACACCAACGTGCATTAAGTAGACTCCCTGTGCTATATAGTAAGTTCCAAACAGTTGTCTATTTTATACATAATATCAATAGTGTATTTATGTCAATCCCAGTCTCCCAATTCCTCCCACCCTGTTCCTCCCCTCCCCCACCCCTGGGCATCCTTACCTTTGTTCTTTACATCTGTGTCTCTGTTTCTGCTTTGCAAATAAGATCATCTGTACCATTTTTCTGGACTCCACATAATGGGCACTTAATATGTGATACTTGTTTTTCTCTTTCTGATTTACTTCAGTCTGTGTGACACTCTCTAGGTCCATCCACACCTCTCCCAGCTTTGTTTACAGAAGCGTTTTGACGGCCATATTGCTTTCATGTCTGTAAAGTGCTTGGAAGGGAGCCTGGCACACTGTTATTACTTTTTGTCACTAAATTCCTCTCATTACAATAGCATCATAACTTATAAGTAAATAAATATGAACATATTAGATGTATGTGCCCTACATTGTTTCATGATGGGGTGGATGATTAAACAATTTGGAGATCACTCTTTGAGGTGATGAAATCATTCTTCATCTAACAACTATGACATTAACCTTTTTAAGGGCGCAGGTTGCTGGTGGCTGTACTTTTATACGAATAGAGCGGGTTTCATAACAACGCCAGAGAGAAACATTCTCAGAAAGTGCCTTTTCCGATTATAGATATATTTTCTGAGGCTCATCTACAAAGAGCTGAGCTGCGTTGAGAACACAGCGATGAGCCAGTCTTAAGATTCTTGGAAAAACAAATTATTCTGGAATCATTGCACTTTCCACACTCTAGTAACTGATCCAGAGAGAGATTAATTTTGAAAATCAAGACGACCTTGGAGACCCTTCAACTAGGAATTTTCTTTTGAAGTATTAGGGGAAGAGAAAAGAAGTAAAGTGAGATTCATTTTAATTCAAGGTATATTTGCCAGATAGTTTCTTTTGCTTGGATCTTGGATTCTCAATGTTTCAAGTTTAAACAGCCCTAGTTAACCCAATATTTGCCGGGCTGGTGACAGACTTAGTGTGGACTTAGCTTTCCAACTTGGAGCTGAGAAGAAGAGTTCTCTTGGGAGTTAGACATTGCTCGTGCCACTTTGTGTCCCTCCCCCTTTTCCCCTTCTCCCCATGGACTGGAGCAGCCTTTCCTCCTCCCCCAGTTAATCCCCTGTGAGTCACTCACAGGTGTGGGGTGGAGGTGCCCAGGACTCTCTCCAAGCAGTCTTCTCTGACCAATGGATACGATTCTGCCTCGAAGGGAATCCCACAGCGTGGGTTTTATAGGACTTGGCCTTGGCTCTGGCTCATGGATCAGTAGCGGCGTCTGTTCATAATAAAAATAAAGTGTCTGTACTCTGACTTTGTCTGCCAAGGGCCACCCTACCACAGCGGTCTAGAAAAGACCAGACCATCAGCCTGGCTGTCCAGTAGGAAGCTGCATGTACATTCTCAAATAACAGAACCAAACCAAAACGAAATCCCAAACAACGCCAATTCCTAACAACAATATTTAAATAACTTTATTATGGAAAATTTTAAACATAATATAAACAGAGAGAAAAGTATAACAAACTCGCTTTGTACCCATCACCCACATTAGAAAATTACCAACTTGCGGCTCATCATATTTCATTTATAGCTCCCTGATCTCCCCTATTCCTTGGGATCTTTGGAGGAAAATCTCAGACATCATATTATTTTATTTATCTATTTAAAAAGATATTTTGATGTTGACACCACATGTGAATAGTAAGAGGCAGAGAAAACAAAACGTAACCTAACTGAAAGCATCCTTGCTCATGAGGGCCTTTATAAAAAAAACTGGGTGAAGACTCGGCCAAACTATGCTGACTCTCCCAACTCGAGGCACCTCTGGGACACACCTGCCATGAGTCTTCAGCTCATTTACCGCATCAATCAATTAAGAAGTGAACTTCTTGTTTTCAGCATTCTATTGCACTTCAGTACCGTTATAACCAATGGACAAGTCATAATATGGAGGAATAAGTTAGAATCTGGGAAGCTGGTTGAGCTGAGAAGGGATTCTGATATTCTATTAGTTTAGAGAGCAGGTTATGGACTCTTGGAGTGGCAGAATCAGTTTATTCAGCTGTGTCAATCAAGGATTTTAAAATTCTAGTGAAAATGGCAAGATTGGTATAGAAAAAGTTAATAATGCCAATTTGCTTTAAAAACCTGGAGAAGTTCTCAGTGGCCTTTAAGTTGCTTTCAGTTGTTGTCTGCTTAAGAGGGTCTATGTAATCTATTCCCCTCCTTCCCTAAGCAGGCCAGTTGCATGGGGACAAGCCACTTGGATCATTTTGGAAAGGTTGCCACCTCCTGACATATACAATCTATAAGAAATGCTAAGCAAATAACTTTTTTTTTGGTTTTGTTTTTGTTAGCCATCTGAAATTCCGGCATGTTTTATCCTGCGTCTACATCTATTTCCTTTCTGGAGGTGCACAATAGTATCTTTTATTTTACACACTTCGTTGGATAATTTATTTTCTCTGTTACCACAATCCTAATATATTGGGTTCAACTTCCTTTTACTTTTTTTTCCTGAATAATTTCCATTTTGTAATCACTGCCACAGGAAATGATAGAGTTTTCACATTAAAGCAATTTTCTTCCACTCAAGAAACCATTAAG